>NC_056731.1:421178324-421478324 GCF_019279795.1 Protopterus annectens
AGTTTGGTTATACTGTATTAGGCTGGGTATTGCAAGCCAACCAAGCTGATTTAGATTGATGCAATGATGTGTCCTAAAAGGCAGCCCAGTGGCAAACCTGGCAATGTGGTTGTAGCAAATTGAGTGTTTGTTAAGGACAGTCTTGTTCATATTCGAGAGTAGAGGGGATGCATACAGAAGGGTTGAAACAAGGTGTGAGTGAGCTATGGCACCTTTAGCTGGATTGGCTAGGAAGGCTTTAATTCTGTAAAGTGACCCTAGTTTTCTATTGATGGCTTTGATAATTTGGTTAACATGTAGGTCACATTTGAGATTATTGTCTATGATGACACCTAATAGTTTAGTAGATGGGTAAGGGGAGATTATTGTGCCATCAGTTGATGTTATGGTAACGGTGAAAGCGGTAGACCTATGTGTTGGTGAAATAACAGCAGTTTAGTTTATTTGGGATTTAGGAACAGACGATGTTCAGAAAGCCAGTTTTCTATTGTATTAAAGGTGGTCTGGGTAGCTGACCATAACTCTACTGGAGATGTGGCTGAGCAGATCAGAGTAGAGTCTTCAGCATATTGGATACAGCTGACTTTTGGGATGACAGTATAAAGGTCGTTAATGAAGATGGGGAACAGCAAGGGCCATAGTATAGAGCCTTGTGGTACTCTGAGGGAGTTAGGTAGATGGTTAGAGAGTTTGTTCTGCCAGAGGCCAGCCTGCTGTCAACCATGCAGGTAGGATTGAAACCATTGGAAGGCTCCAGTATCTAGACAGAATGTTTGCAGGGTGTGGATTACAAGTTGGTGATCAACAATATTGTATGCCTTGGAAAGATCCAAAAAGAGGGCTGAGGATATATAATTAGTGTTGCAAGTATGGTTTATGGTGTTAGTAAAGGCTAGGAGGCCTGAAGTAGTGCTGTGATGAGGACGGAAGCCATGCTGAGTGTCTGCCATAAGGCGATTTTGGATTAGGTTTTGCATGAACTGTTTATGACTAAAGTTTCCATAATCTTTGCAAGTGGAGAGAGTATAGCCATTGGCCTATAATTGGAAAATTCAGTAGAGCTGCCTCCTTTGTGAAGTGGGATTACATATGATATTTTCCAGATGGTGGGAAATTTAGATTCTACCATGGTTCGTTTGATTACCTTTGAGACGGGGTAAGCAATAGCATCATCTGATTTTGATAGGTACTCAGCAGGGAGTTGATCAGCAGAAAGTGTAGTGGGTTTCACTGTTTCAATCAAGGTACGGAGAAGTGAAGTGGCGACTGGTTGGCAGCTGAACACAAGTAGGTTTCTAGGGGTGCTACTTTCAGGACCAGGGGAGCTAGGAGGTAGATGGCTAGCTAGGGCATGAAATGTCTCAGTAAAGAATTGTTCAAAACTATCAGGAACATCTTCAGGGGTATTATCAATAGTAGCAGCAGGGATTGGGGTTGACGTCTGTCCAGGATGTAGTATATATGACATGCCACCTGACAGGGTATGGCATTACTGGGTTCAGAGAGCCCAGTCCCCAGATTGGCTGTGTGGTGGCATCCCACACGTGTTGTATGTTCCTGGCCAAGGGTGATGGCTGACTGCATACATGTGGCAGCTGTGACATTGACACATGACTCACATAAACCACAACTGGACCATAGAGGTGATTCACAGGTTACCTTTGCACATGCTACCCTAGTACCGTGATTGCCATGGTGAGTACCAACACATAGGGCCAATGGGGAACAACATACTGAAGGTGTGTATGTGTGGGTGTACCGCTACTGTTTCATAGCACTGACATATATGACTGCACACGTGGGTAAATGCCAGGTAAGACATGTGCAATGTGTCACAGGCAACGTACTGCGTACAGGACAGTGACGTTCTGCCATGTGGAAAGTTGACATACGTATCATACACTATGCAGATGTCACTAGGAGTCTACAGAAACACTGTAACTCTGCATTGCAGGTGTAAGCAGTGTTCCAGGGAACCCCAAGCAAACACGCATGCAAACAAAGCTACAGTAAACAGGACTGGAAGTAGTGCATTGTACAACAAAGAAGGGGTAACAATAACAGTAAGTAACAATGCAAATATGTAGGCACTATCAACATGTACCCAGGAATACACAGCGCATATGCCCATGGTAGAATTTGATATTATGTCATAGTTATTTGTGATTTAGATTACATTGGTACTGCACACATATCTACGTGCGCGAACATCCACATGGCATAGTCGTTGTGGGCAACTTGACACCATTACTGTACATGCCCACCATTGCATATCACTACTTGCGTTAGCTTTCCCCCTGTGCTACCCATGTATGCGGCTATCTTTTGACAACCTTACCACCGGCATGCAATTATGTGCAGCTGTTATACTTTGGTATGTACTATGGGTGCAGATAACAATTCAGGACATTCATACAGTTACTGCAGCAGGCATGCTGGGATAAACACACAGTCATAGCAGCACACTGTACTGTTACCAACATGATACTACTAATACACTTCTATGTAGTCACCCTGTGCATTAGCAACGTGTTTACCTGTTCCCGCAATGATGTTGGAGATTGCAGGAGGTGGCACAGTGTCATCATATGCACAGGGTGTGGATTAGGTATGCCTGAGTCAGCCACTGATACCACCAATTGACATGTGTGTGTATGTGTGTTGGTGAGCGGCAGCAGTACAGGGTGGGGCAGTGTTGGTGCAGTGAGTGCGTGTATGTGGTCGCCCTAGGTGTTAACATTTCGCATGTGTGTATGCACGCACACAGTTCCACCTCATGGCTGCCATATACAGGGGTTTGTGGACAGCCAAAGACTGCACCTGGCAGGTCATACAGATCAGTGTCTGTGTGCACGGACATGGTACCTGTGCCTGGCAGGGGTGCTACGGACCGTATCCAGTACTAAGCCAGACTGGGTACTGTCATCAGAAGCGGGAGTGTGTTGACTGGACACAGGTCCCTGTTGGGACTGTCCAGAGCCACGTGCACGTGGTCTCCTGGGGTGTTCCGATGTCAGCACAGACCCAGCATTGCTGGGGCTGCTGCTGGCACTATGGGGGCATGCGCGCGCCTGTTGTCATCGGCGCCGACTGCCAGCTACTGCTGTTGCCGGCATATGGCCACGTCGACGCCGCAAACGGCCACCATTACCCTGGCTCATGGACATCTGGTTGTGGAACTGCTGTAGTATGTCTCCACACTGTCTGTCTATGACATCGGTGAAGTTACGGATAGCATCCGCAATGTCACGCATACTGTCTGTCATGGCTGTGCGACATACTTTCAGCTCCCTCAGACCCTGTCTGGTGTACCTTTCCATACGCGACTGTGCCTGCATGACAGTCCGAACCATAGCTGAGGTTGACAGACCTCTTTGGGCACGTCGGCTAGAGGCAGTACGCCCACGGATGGTCCCACGGGAACCCATGGGCAACTGTCTGTGTGGTACCATCGGAGGACCGTGCCCATGGCTGCTGTGTGGGGACACATGTGCCACAGGTACCACATTACCCTGGTCTATGCCCACTGTATCCTGTCCATCACCTATGGACAATGGTGACAAAGGATGTACAGGCAGGATGACTGTGCGCAATGATGGAGTTGACAGCTGTGTACTGTCAATTGGCTGACCAATGGCGGACCCTGACACACCTTCCTGTACCATTACACAAATATCATCATTACCAGTACCCGTGGCACAGGATTCAGGTTCCCTGCTGCAGGTCACAAGAGCAGCCCCAGAACCTGTGGTAGGAAGACAGGAAACACAGTTTACAGTCTCCAGACGTTGTTACCAGTGATGCACTTCTACACACATGCAGACATGCACACGTAGACACATGCACACAGGCACACATGCACACATGCACACAGGCACACATGCACACATGCAGACATGCACACATAGACACATGCACACTTGGACACATGCACACATGCACACGTGGACACATGCACACATGGACACATGCACCCATGCATACATGCACACGTGGTCACATGCACACATGGGAACATGCACACATGCACACATGCACACGTGGTCACATATACACATGCTCACATGCACACATGCACACATGCACACGTGGACACAGGCACACATGCACTCATGCACACATGCACACATGCACACGTGGACACAGGCACACATGCACACATGCACACGTGGACACAGGCACACCTGCACACATGCACACATGCACACATGGGCACAGGCACACCTGCACACATGCACGCATGCACACCCCGCAGTATACACACAGAGCACTACTGAGTTACACTACTGTTACTAGCATTATCAGGATTATTATAGGTTATGTTAAACACACTCACCAGCATGGATGGCCTGCCTTGCTGTAACCCCAGAGGGACCTGCAGAAATGATGAGATTAATGTCAGTGGGCACAACTGTGCCATTGTTATTGCATATGATACAGTGTACAGAACAGTCAAGTGTACATATGGCATATTACCTGCACGCTCCATGTCGTGCTGCTGTGTGGAACCAGCCTCCATCATAATGCAGGTGTACTGCTGTTGGTGTTCCGGGGCTGGAGCCACAACACTTAGGAGTAGCCCCTCCAGTCTGGTGAGGAGGGGATGTGTGGCCACCCCACCTCCTGTGGCAACCTGTTGCCTGTGCATATCTGATGCACGCTGATGGACACTTCGGATTAAATCACTGCAGTGATGTCGTACCTGCTCATATGTCCTGTTATGTGTGCCAATATCATTTACCCTACGGACAAGGTCTTGCCACAGTGCAGCCCTCTCCTGCTGATTCTGACTGGTGCGGGAAAACAGGATGTCATACTCCCGCACCAGGCTCTGGTGGATCTCCTCATGCTCCGTTACAGAGTAGGTGGGGTTACGCTGACGCGCCATCTCCCTGGAAGAGAACAGAAACAGGATATCAGCAGACCATGTCAGCAATATATGGCACACATACTATACATGATACTTATGTGTAGTGATATACTACTACTCCCATATGTTGCATGTGTGTGTGTCGTGGTAGATACACAGGTACATGGCCAGATATCAGTGCTCAGCCAACACCTGTGCAACAATACCTGCCACATTCCACACAACATAGTAGCATGCCCCATCGGTCAGCACACACTGACAGGTGCAATGCACAACCTCACTCTGGGGGTTCATCCCAAGGTACTGTATGTGGGAAGCCGTCCACTACTGTGATGTGGACAGAAGTTACTCGGCCTGGATATACATATCCCACCACCACCACCAGCACAGTAGACTACTTTGATATGTATGTGATTAGACAGTATTCACTTGCTGGGACTGAGATGGTATCCATGCAGCACACTGGGCCAGTGGAAGCCACAAGCCACACTGCTGACCCGTTTGCAAATGCTTACCACGGACATGCCACAGATTGCATGGAACTTGCACACACATTTCTAACCCAGACCCTATGCACAAAGGTTAGGCAAGCTGTCCAGTGGACCCCAGACAGAGGCAGATTGTATAACAATAGCAGGAGGCTACTGCAGGACAGAGCACATTCACATTAAGGGAAGGCATCTGTGGTCAGCACTGGTACTAGGCTACGGTCCGTCATAACAATGGCCACGGCCTACTCTGGGAGGGAAATGGCCACAAACACTATGGATGACCACAAGGCCTTCTTCAGTTATGTTACACATATGGACCACATGCCTCAGATATGCTCTGTGTTAATACACACCTACTTAACATTCACCAAACACACGGATATTGGCAACAGTCTTGCAGACATGTTCGGTGCACATATCCTCCCTCCTTCTCCCCCACCGGTTGAAATATTTATCACAGCTGTATGTAACCTCCCTATCATCTGACATGTCCAGGTGAGGGCCGCCCTCAGCAGAGCAGAACACACAGCATCACTGTGACCTCATGGTATCCCTGGATGTGTGCTACCTGCACTCCAAGAGGACATACAACCGCATATAACACTGATAATTTATCTTGGCCGTACTACAGGATATGTACCTGGACAGTGGCATACAGCGACAGTGGTCCCACACCACTAAGGAGGCACCACGACTGACCCTGGGAACTATCACATCATATGCATAACCAGCCTGGTCTGCTAAGCTATGGAATTATGCAGTATGGGATGCATATGCAGTGATATCGGGTACCTGCAGACACTTGTTCCCAGCCAGTGTGCCATTGTGATGGGCTGATCCTGC
Source organism: Protopterus annectens (assembly GCF_019279795.1). Classification (NCBI taxonomy): domain Eukaryota; kingdom Metazoa; phylum Chordata; order Ceratodontiformes; family Protopteridae; genus Protopterus; species Protopterus annectens. The sequence continues at coordinate 421,184,529 of NC_056731.1, forward strand.
CTTTTGAACCTGGCTGACCTTTCAAAGCAGTCACTACAGCCATTGCTGGGGGCAACGCACAGACAACTGCTGCCAGGATCATGGCCTAAGACTGATTGACATGTAATGTATGGTCATCCCCTTTTGGTGGAACTACGTACACACAACATATCACATGGACATACCTATAGATACAGACCTATGACACATTTGGAGGGTTCACAGTATGCACACTATTAACCTGCTACTTTGCATTACCTGTGTTTGTCGCAGCTGGTTGCATTACCACTGCTTCTGCTTGCTGCTGCTACTGTCACTGCTGACAGCTTCGGGTGACAGAGTCACAGTGTATAATTTTTTATTTTTGTTCTCTCTCTCTCACTTTTCTCTCTCCCTCTGTCTGCTTCCAGACAGTGCAATGAATGTATTGCATGTGTGGAGTGTTAGTACTGGATGCTTTTGTAGGTATCTGCATAGGTCCATGTGATGGACTCTGCACCAGTTGTAAACCAGCATTTGCTAATTGCATACAGCCAGTTGTGTACTGATTGCAGTTCTCACTGTGATTTCAGGTCAGTGCTATACAAGGGTATGTGGGATAGGCGTTGCCCTTTCAGATTGTAAGGGTGGGGACCATGCTGGTATGCTGTGGACATTGTTCTGAGAGTGTTAAGGTTAGTATCTCTCTCATGATTCAGGCTGTGTTGTAGATTCACATTTCTCCATTCCTCTCTCATGTTCCCTGTAGTAAGTGTGTATGCACAATGACTCCTACAACTATATATAGATATATATTTATATATATATATATGTACATATACATACATTTATATATGTACTTTAACTGACATTATTATCTACAAGCTACCAACTAGCATGGCTGTTTGTGTTCACACAGTATTATTGTGGGAATCCAGTAGTTTTGACAGTAATTCTACATGACATGCTTTGGGTACTACACATCCTATATTCCCTTTACATTCATCCCTACTATTACATGTTATATTTATTTTAGCACAATGTTCTTGTATAAGAGTCATGGCTTAGTGGTAGGTCATACAGACTAGTGTTTCCTGGGTTCGGGACTGACAGTGGGATTTTATTTTGCTTTTGAACTGAGTACAGGGCCTGTCAATCAAAGTGACTAAGGCACTTTTAAGCAGTTGTAACCAGGTTAGCGCTGGTTTGTGTGGAGCTCACGCATGCGCACTGGCGTTTAGCTCCGCGCACGCATGCGCACACCCGCTTACAACCGCTTAACAGTGCTTACTCTGACACACACCCACGCTATTTTCTTTGAAAGAAAAGAAAATGGGGAGACAGGAAAGTGGTGACAAAGGGTCACAAAGAGGGTAAGACAGTAGGGAAACAAGCTTGGGATTTGCAGGAGGGATGTAGGTAAGGCCCATAGCTGCCCATTTCTTCATCAGCAACAGCTGTGCATATGTATGTAATGTGGTGTGACATTTGAAACCTTCCACCCCTGAGACAGGTGTCAGGACAACAATAATACTTGTTGTACAGCCAATTGTAATTCATAGATTCCATGTCCAGCAGACATGTGTGCGGAATGGGCAGCTATGTATGGGGCGTAATTTTTTTGTGGGTACAGAGTGCCCTTTTTTTTTTCAGGTGAGAGTGATATGTCAGGTGAAGGAAGTTGGTACAGCTGGGGAGGTAGGTTGGGTAGGTAAACAGACAAGACAAACAAGATGCATACAGGGGCGGTGTATGACACATGTGGGGGGGGTTACACAATTGACGTCGACGGAGGTTTGGATATCCAGAGCCCATGAGCCCACAGATGGCAACAGTGGAACTGATATCCCCACCCATAGGCAGTTGCCACTGTTCCTTCACTGCACAGGACGGGGCTGTGCTGGGGGCTGTGTAAGCCGGGCAACAGGCATGCCCGTTAGTTTTGCCACCCATGCCTCAAGCTGGCGTAGGGGCTCGAGAACAGAGTCCCCAATCTCCCTACGCACCACAGTCCGGACGCTACGGAGGGTGAGTGGTGGTTCTCCTCCGGCCACACTTGCAGAGGGGGGCGAGCCCCATCCCCTGCAGCACTTCCACCCGCAGGTGGTACAGGGCCACCAGAGGAGGGTCCGGACTTGGCACTAGTGCCAGGTGCACTCGCCAGCTGAGGTGGGAGAGGTGGGTCTGCTGGAACCCGCCTTCCCTGTCATCCTATGTTTTGCATTATGTCATGACAGTTTGGGTTAGTGACATATAATACCATTCACAATTAGTTGTAACAGCATGCATTAGTATTCCCATTAACCAAACACCCAGATATTCACACCATTGAACAGCGTGCATAACACATGCATAATTTGAACAGAAATACACAGTCCAACAACATGCAGGGTTAATTGATGGCAACAGGCCATCAGGTTTGGATGTATGAACAGGGAAGATGCATCAACGGACATGCAAATATATATGACCCAACATGACAAACGTCCAGGGGTGTTAATTGTGATTGCACATACCATTTTCACGTGGCATGGGTTATATGTGGTTATAGGGTGGGGTGAAGAAAATAATATTAACACCTTCAAATACCAATACATATGCTGTACATTTCTAATAGCTACAGATATATACACACTACTGTTCTAACTACAGTTTCCTATATGATAACTATTTCAACTTGGTGATAGGACTGTTACTGCAACATCAATATACATTTTATTGTTCTTCATACACATTCATATCTAGCTTTGTTCAGCTACATCATCCTGCTACATTTGCTTTATATAGCTGTAGACAAGTGTGGATGTTTGGTATATCAGACAATCATCCTATCTGCATATTACAGACTGAGAGCAACATATCCAGATTTTGGGATACACATTCCAGATGCAGCAACACTTTGAACAGATTTTGCTGTTTGGTTTTGATTCTCATATGCATTTCATTCTGTCTTGATTGCAGTATACTTTATTCAGGGGTTATTACTACTGTATTGCTGGATTCATGACACTTTCTCACACTCCCTCACTTGCTTTCATTTTACTATTCAGGATGGTACTTACTTCTAGGCTTTATTGACATGTTTTACCTGTAGTTATTACAATCCTTTCCAGCAGTCTCACTTCTGTCATGTTTCAGTATTTCAACAGGGATATATTTCACACATGTGATTTCATCATCTTCTGCAGCTATACTTTTCAGCCTGCTGCAGGTTGTGTACTATTTTCTTTCAGGTGGGGCATTTTTATTTCAGAATTTATGTCAGACAGTTTCATTTTTCGGTTTAACTTACAGGCTGAAACACACTTTTGTAATCAAGCAATACTTGCTGACACTTTCACACTGTTACTTGCACATTTTATTCCTTAGTGACTACACTGCACTCTTTTGCTGACTGTCATACTTTTATATTTCTTTACACTTACTGGTAGTGGATTACTGACCTGCCTGGTGGCGCAACCGCACCAGCCTATCGCCATAGGCTCTGTGGTTCGCAGAACGGACACCTGCAGCTGTAATATAAATGAAGTAATATTGGAATACACATCTCCATAATATCAGCTAGTTTAATTTCTTACATACACAATTAAATGTAACTTACTGAGTAGTGGGGCGTTGGGTGTTTGCCGGGCCTCCTGGATCCAAAGGTTCAGTTGGTCCTGCTTGCGTCTCTTCAGGTCCGCATGGTGGTGACGGACCTGCTCACCAGTCCTTGGAATCCCTGTGGCACTGGTGAGATCATGAGCCAACCGGTCCCACGCCTCGGCCCTGTATGCTCCCCAGAGGACCTGGCCCTGCATGAGTTGGGCCTCATGATTGTGGACTAGGAGCCAGCCATGTACCTGGACTCCTCAACGCCCCACCTCTGTGCTCGAAAGCAACTACCCTCTCCTACTCCTGTCATTCTGCCTTCAGTTCAGTTGTACAATCATTTATGCTGTGTATTCCCACCTATGGGGCTTATATAGTCCGTTTTTCCCTCACATATCTGTGATTTGTCATTTTGGAATTGTATCAACTTCAGTAAACCTGCATTGTCATGCTCCAGTTTGTATTCATTCCTATATATTAGCTATTATTACATTTCTAGGTACTGCTGTCATGACTTAGTGGTTTGGTACCTTGACTATGGTGTATAGTATCCTGGGTTCAAACCTGGCCACTGTTTTTTATTTTTCATGACTGTGTAAACATGCTGAGGGGTGTGTCTGTGTAAAGGCAGTTTTGATACAGCTTGCTCAATGTTGCCCGTTGGTTAGCTTGTTTGCGCGGTGCGCAGCTCCGTGCAAACGGTATACGCTGGTTTAAGCCTCATTTGGCTATTGGCATGCATATTACGCTCAGCTCAGTTAGGGGCACATAGATTTAGCATGTTAAACCACTGCTCAGCTACGGGCACTCATTTTGCACCAGTTAAACCACTGCTCATCTACGGGCAGCTGCACTCACCCTGTTAAACTGTAGCTCAGCTATGGGCACATCTGGCATTTTTTATTCTTTTGTTACCTCACATTTCTTCAATATAAATGGGCTATTTCATTACATTTTACATAAAATGTGGTTTTATGTGTACATATTTGTCAGGGACTTGTTTCGTGCTTATTTTGCTAAAAATAAAAATTGTTGTTGTGGGGGCTCAAACCATGAATGCCTGCTCTTCAGCCAACATCTCTACCGCTACACTATTGCTTCCTGGCTTATTTTGCATATTTAGTTCTTATATGCTTTCCCACTGACTGCTAACTGTAGCTGCGCTACGGGCACGCCCGCTCAAACGAGCACACTCACGGCTAAACATTTTTACAATTTAAAAAAAATATATAACATGTTTATTTATATGTTTTCTGTTCATAGTCTGTGGGGGCATGTGTTGTGTTCTGTTTATTCACATTTCTGTGGACTCTGTCGTGGGTGTTTACTTTGGGAACTTTTCCTCTTCTTGGGGTGTGTTCACTTACAGGTCTCGGCCTACGGACACACCCCCTACTGTCTTACACGGACCGTGTTAGCCTTAAGTGTGATTCAGCATGCTCTCAAGAATATGCAAAGCATGCTGACATCACTCCGTTTAACTGCAGCCTCCGTGTATAAGTTATAACTCTTACACGGAGGCTTCGTGAATCCTGCCCATTGTCTTCTGCTTTCCTGCACAATTATCCAAACCACTACAATCTGCTTTCTTTGAACATTTCTGCAATTTTAGCCTTATTGGCTTCTGCTGTGATGTCTTTATTTCATCTACTGCTCATCCTACTACCCACCTCAGCATTTCATCTTTATCTGCTCTAGCTTCCTCAAGTCCTCTGTCTTTACTTCAAAAGTTTCTGTACCACACAGAAATACCAGTCACACCACTGGTTTGTACATCTTATTTTTCATGTTGTTTGGCATTCCCCTCACACTCTGTGCCATTTGAGAACAACTCCTCTAATTCTAACTTTGACCTCCTGATTCAAAATTCTCTTCTCTTCAAATACCTCTCCCAGATACTTGAAGCTGTAACCTTTTCCACTATTTTCTCTACTATCTCAATTTTCAGTTTCTTCTGACTTTGCCCATTTGCTTACATTTATAACTGTCTCATGTGTACTCAGTTTCATCCCATGCACATTCAGTTTTGGATTCCATTCCCCTATCCATTGCTGAGGTTCTTGATCAGAGTCTGCTTGTAATGCCACATCATCTGCATATAGCAGCTGTGTTGATCATTCCTCTCCTGCCTGTTTGCTAATGTCATCCATCACCAGTATGAACAGCAGTGGGTTCAGAGCCATACCCTGTTGCACTCTCTCTGCTACTGGGAACCTCTCTGAGTGCAAGCTCTGTTCATACTTGTGTCATTGTGTCCTTTTACATATCCTGCACTGATTCTACCAATGCTTATGGGACTTCAATTGTCACAGGATTGCCTAAATCGGTTTTCATGGGAACTTGTCATTTGCTTTCTGGAAGTCTATGAATGCCCAGCTGGACTCTTTCCACATTTGTAACTTCTTTTGCACTATCGGTTCCACTGTAAACACCAACTCAGTTGTGCTGCATCCTAATCTGAATCCAAATTGCTTGTCTTTCATCTTACTTTGTACTACACTGTGTATTCATTTATCAGTCATGTTTACCAATACTTTTATGCTGTTTGACAGGAGTCTGATACCTTTATACTGCCCACAGTTGTTAATGTTCCCTTTGTTCTAGTACATTAGCACTGGAATTCCTATTCTCCAGTCATATGGGATATGCATTTCTATCCATACTGCTATGAGTACCCTCTGGAGCCATTTCTCCTCTAACTCACCCATATTTGATCATATTTGACCATATTTGACATGACCCATCTGAGCCTGCTGCTTTCACAGACTTCATTTTCCTTAGTCCTTTTCTTACTTTTCTAGGTGGACTCTTCTTCCTGTTTCATCACAGGCAGTGTCTGAGAAAGTGCAGGTTCTGTGTTTTTTTTTTCATTCAGAAGCCTCTGGAAGTATTCCTTCAATCTGCCTTTGATGTCCTGTGAACTGGTGAGCAGGCGAAGAGTGTCCGAAGATTATCTTCTTTATCTTTCTGTCTTTCCTTTGCCATCTGATAGAGCTTCTTTGTACCATTTACTTAGTCACTTTGCAGAAACTAGTACAGTGCCTCTGATGCCTTGTATTTTTGCTATTGTAATTGCTATGTTAAACTTTTTTTTTACCAACCAGTATTCCTTCTTAACCTGGTCTGTTTATTCTGCAACTCACTTTTTCCTGTCCTCCTTCCTTCTTTTGCTAACTTTCTGGACTTCTCCCACCATCTTTCTTTGTGTACCGTATTCCCCTATCTCACTCAGCCACTTATTTGTCTATAGTCCTTACACATGTTGCATAGATAAATCATGTATACATCTATATCTAATCTGTACCTCTCTCTCTCTCTCTCTCTCTATATATATATATATATATATATATATACACATATATATAACATTATATACATTTGAAAACAAATAGTTATAATGTCATAGCCCTGTTCTATTATAATTTACATGATTATTGTATTTTCATTGTAATTAATAGTGTACAGATCTTTACAGAAATATGCAGGGACTATTTGACCAATAATAATAATAATAATAATAATTGAAATATAGCATTTTTCTTTTACAAGTGGACAGCATTTGATAATGTTATTTTGCAATTTTGGAAGTAAAATAAACATCTAACCCATACTATTGTCATTATTTATTAGAAATTGGATGAAGTCCTTATTAGCTAAGGGATGAAACAGTTAAACTTTTTCTTACTGTGTTTGTATTTTTGAACACTGAATTTGACAATAAATTTACGTAGTTATATCAAAATGTCTTCGGAAGAGAGAATGTTATTGTGTGCTATTTCATTCTGATTATTTATTAAATATTATCCATCAGTTTTATCTTAAACCAGAATGCATTGATTGCTGTCATATGCTGTGGGATGCCACCCCCCCCCACACACACACACTTTGCAGGCATGCCTGAATGGCTGTGGTATAACCAGAAGATTTGCAAGTTAAAAGTGTTCAGCAACATCCTCTGATGAGATGAACATCACATAGATACTTGATTTGGAGTCCTGATCGATAACCTAAAGTCATTTACTCACAGCAGTTCATATGAGCCCAATTTCAAGGCAAAGTTCGGTTGGCCTTTCAATATCAGCAAATGTGCTTTGTTGTGTTGTTATTTTGCCCATGCCTGCTGTTGCTGTGAGAAGGGAGACCCAGCTGCCAAGTCTTTTGTTAAACAGGGGCACATTTTTCTATACATGCTGGTGGAATGGACTGGAATAGTCTTATACCTCATTAAACCAGAGAGCAAACGGAAGAAGATGCTTTTTTAGATTTTATGGAGCAAATTCCTTTTGTGGCTTCCAGCACAAATAAAATCATGGATTCCCCTATTAGATCAGATACATTATATTTTCTGATTTGATAGACGACTATCCTCCTGTACAAGTGACACAAGAATTCTTACAATGTTTCTCCCTGGGGCTTTTCATAAAATCAGATGCCTCCTGAAAAGGAGAACCCCTGCAAGGAGGTGAGAGCTGGTAGAAGAGCTGCCCTTTTTCTGTCTCCCCTTTAAACCATTCATAATTTCCCCTTTGAGGGAATGAATGAAGAAAAATCTTGATGAGTGAATGGGAAATAGGAAATATGCCCTGGGGATCACTTCTGTGGCTCTGCTCAACAGGGGTACAGGAAAATAACTTTCTTGGGTGGCGTAAGCCAGGGAACCTTGCTGGCTAGACTTACTTAGGCCCTTGGGCCAATAGCCTAGTACCTACCTATGAATCTATTTACCTATGAATGAAGGAAGGAAGGAGAGTAATGTTGGATTCACCATCTGTCCTTTTCCCAAGACACTTCCATTAATAACAACAATAGTAAACAGGGGGCTAGAGCTCAATATGTGTCATACGATGATGTCATTCGAGTCTTTAGGAAATTCAATTATCCTTGGCTGGTGAAGTTAGAAACAGAGTGTGCATTTCATCAGATGCCTGCCTGTTAGAAGGATTTACCATTACTGGTCATGCAATTTGAAGGCTAATTTTACTTTGATATGGCCATGCCCATGGACTGCGCAGTGTCACTTTTGAAAAAGCCATCTCAGCCCTTCATTGGTATTGACAACAAAAAGCCCCTAACCAGGCCACAGTTCATTATCATAATGACTTTTTGATAATGGATAATGGTTCACAGGGCATGAAAAAAGCATGGATATTTTTACTGAGTTGAGTAAAGATGCCCGGGTGACTGCTGCTTCTGACAATCTCAAAGTTCCTCTCAAGGCATTGTTTTTTGGGAGGGAGTTTTGAAATTGACATGGTCTCTAGCTTTCATATTACCACAATCTAAGTTAGATCAACTGAAGAGGAACATCAGTGAATTCCAATTAAGTAAGAAAGTTAAGGTTAGAGAAATCATGGAGCTCCTGGGCATTTGCCATATTGTATGTAAGACTATGGCTTTGGGTAGAACTTTCACTGGAGATCTTGCAAGTCTATTAAAAGGAGAGTGGCCAAAGTGCTAGAGTAAAAGTGAGAGTGACCAGGTGGGAGAAAAAATAACTTTGTTTAAAGCAAATTTTCTTGCAGATTACTGTGGATTTTTATGGCCTTCGGACTGGGTATCATCTGATGCTTTGCATTTGTTTACTGATGCAGTGGATGATACAGTATGGGGACGTAGTTTGCAGGTCTTTGGGTTGTTGTGGCTTGGCTAACCTCCTGGTCCTTAGAGAGAAAAAAATTATACTATATGTCTGTCACTCTTACCTATTGGGTGGCTGTAGTGGTTTGCTGTACAAAGTTCTGCAACAGGAAAGTTATTTTCCACTCAGTTAACCAGGTAGTAGTAGTAGAAGTTTTAACTAAAAAAATTTCCAGATCAAAATGGTTGCAGTCTTTAAGGTTTCTCGTTTTGCGAGGTCTTAGAATTTGTTATGTTCTGCCAAACATATTCCAGGTAGTATTATGGTTGACAGCCTTTCTCACTTGCAGATTTCCAGATGTTATCATCTATTTCCGGAGGCCCAGGAGACTCCCACTCCTAGACAGCCAGAATTATGGGTGATTAGTGAAGAATAAAATATCTGTTATTGTAGAATTCCTGGGTGACTAGAACCAAAAAAGTATAATGGGCAGCCTTCAGGTCATTCTGCATGTTTTACATGAGTTTACCACCCAGTGAGAGGAATTAGTCTCTCTGACTCTTCATTTAATATGTAGTCTCTCAATGTCTCTCAATGTAATTTGAAGATTAAAAGAATCCATCTGTCAGCTCTTACCTTGTAAGTTCAACTGGCCTACCAGATTATTCAAAGCACTGAAAGGTTGGCAGGTTTTTAAGGAGATGGGAAAAGTTCAGGGGGTCATCAAGAGACTCTCAGTGAACCTTTGGTAGGGAACATTTGCACTTTGTTTTGGTGGGTATACATTCAGTGGTCAGTGATTGCCACACTTATGCCTTATAGGTTACTTTATTAACTAAGTTAAATGCAAATACCTTTCACATTGGCAAAATTTTATTTTCTTTAAAATGGAATGACATATGTATCGTTCATGATGCAGTTTTAGTTTGGATTGGTAAGTCCAAGACCAATCAGCAGGGTTTAGGCCATCAGGTTATCATGGAAAAAGTTTATTTTCCATTACTCTGCTCACTACAGTGGATCTTGACTTTCCAAACTTTTTCCCATAATGTTTTCCTGGATTGATTTGGGTTTGTGTCCAGAGCTCCTGTGACCCCAAGGAATATAGACACTTTGTTACAGAATGCTTTGGTCAATCAATTCTGCTTACTGAGGTTATTAATCTTATTCCTTCTACACTGAGATGGCCTCAGATTTAGCCAGGGAAAATGTAAACAAAAGGATTGTTAGCTGGTCATTTAAAGCATTCTTAACCTACATTAGACTACATCACCATTCCATATGTTTTGAGGCATATTTAGTGATTTTTTTTTTCATATTCAATTTCCTCAGGTTTTAAGTATGTTTTTATCTTGGGTTACTCTTTCGTTTGATGGGCAACAAAGAGAAAGGAAGTGTGCAAAGTGGTATTCATCTGAGACTTGATCCTACTTCCTACTATGTAACTCTAGAAATGTTTTGCAGGAATGTTATAAGTCCATTTGTTGCCAGCTTTGCATAATTTTTCATTAGAGGTAGGCCAGTCACATATTTTAGTTATTCATCTTGGGGACAATATTGACAAGTTTTGAAGTGTTACTTGTTATCTAGGATCTTGAGACCATACCTCTCAACTGTACAGATTTTTGCAGAATGTCCAGATTTTTGTTTCATAATTTTGGCCCATTTTTCATAAAATTGTGGTTTTCTGGCAAATTGGCAGCAAATCATTGAAAACTGAAGTTAAGTTAAAAATAATGACAGAGATTTGAGTTTCAGACTTCATACCATTCAGAGAAATTCATTCTAATGTAAAACCTGTTATTATATCAACTTTCTAAGTTTGTAAGAGCAATATTCAAAAAACACCCCTAGTTTTGGACCTTTGTCACACTTTTACTAATGGGTTTGTCTAGATTTCTTGCTCTAAGAGATTGAGAGGTATGCTTGAGAGACGTGTTCACAACTGAACAGTTGCTTCTTAGTTCCATGGTGATTCGGCCATCTATTATCCCCTGAATGACTTGAGATAGCAAATTTAGGGTAGGAATATCATAGTCAATTCACAAATTTATAAATCACCATGGGCAGGATTCACGAAGCCTCCGTGTAAGAGTTATAACTCATACACGGAGGCTGCAGTTAAATGGAGTGATGTCAGCATGCTTTGCATATTCATGAGAGCATGCTGAATCACACCTAAGGCTAACACGGTCCGTGTAAGACAGTAGGGGGCGTGTCCATAGGCCGAGCACTGTAAGCGGACACGCCCCCAGAAGAGGAAAAGTGCCCAAAGTAAACACCCACGACAGAGTCCACGGAAATGTGAATAAACAGAACACAACACATGCCCCCACAGACTATGAACAGAAAACATATAAATAAACATGTTATATATTTTTTTTAAATTGTAAAAATGTTTGTGTTTAATCGTGACTGTGCTCGTTTGCGTGGGCGTGCCCATAGCGCAGCTACAGTTAGCAGTCAGTGGGAAAGCATATAAGAACTAAATATGCAAAATAAGCCATGAAGCAATAGCGTAGTGGTAGAGATGTTGGCTGAAGAGCAGGCATTCATAGTTCAAGCCCCCACAACACCAATTTTTATTTTTAGCAAAATAAGCACGAAACAAGTCCCTGACAAATATGTACACATAAAACCACATTTAATGTAAAATGTAATGAAATAGCCCATTTATATTGAAGAAATGTGAGGTAACAAAAGAATAAAAAATGCCAGATGTGCCCATAGCTGAGCTACAGTTTAACAGGGTGAGTGCATCTGCCCGTAGATGAGCAGTGGTTTAACTGGTGCAAAATGAGTGCCCGTAGCTGAGCAGTGGTTTAACATGCTAAATCTATGTGCCCCTAACTGAGCTGAGCGTAATATGCGCACTGATAGCCAAATGAGGCTTAAACCAGCGTACCCCATTTGCGTGGAGCTGCGCACTGCGCAAACAAGCTGACGGGCAACGTTGAGCAAGCCGTATCAAAACAGCCTTTACACAGACACACCCCTCAGCATGTCTAGACAGTCATGACAAATAAAAAGCAGTGGCAAGGTTCGAACCCAGGATACTATACACCATAGTCAAGGTACCAAACCACTAAGCCATGACAACAGTACCTAGAAATTCAATAATAGCTAATATATAGGAATGAAAACAAACTGGAGCATGACAATGCAGGTTTACTGAAGTTGATACATTCCAAAATGGCCAATCACAGATATGTGCGGGAAAAACAGACTATATAAGCCCCATAGGTGGGAATACACAGCATAAACGATTGTTGAACTGAACTGCAGGCAGAATGACAGGAGTAGGAGAGGGTAGTTGCTTTTGAGCACAGAGGTGAGGCGTTGAGGAGTCCAGGTACATGGTCTGGCTCCTAGCCCACAATCATGAGGCCCAACTCATGCAGGGCCAGGTCCTCTGGGGAGCATACAGGGCTGAGGCATGGGACCGGTTGGCTCATGATCTCACCAGTGCCACAGGGATTCCAAGGACTGGTGAGCAGGTCCGTCACCACCATGCAGACCTGAAGAGACGCAAGCAGGACCAACTGAACCTTTGGATCCAGGTGGCCCGACAAACACCCAACGCCCCACTACTGAGTAAGTTACAGTTAATTATGTATGTAAGAAATTAAACTAGCTGATATTATGGAGATATGTATTCCAATATTACTTCATTTATATTACAGCTGCAGGTGTCCGTTCTGCGAACCTCAGAGCCTATAGGCTGGTGCGGTTGCGCCACCAGGCAGGTCAGTAATCCACTACCAGTAACTGTAAAGAAATATAAAAGTATGACAGTCAACAAAAGACTGCAGTGTAGTCACTAAGGAATAAAATGTGCAAGTAACAGTGTGAAAGTGTCAGCAAGTATTGTTTGATTACAAAAGTGTGTTTCAGCCTGTAAGTTAAACCGAAAAATGAAACTGTCTGACATAAATTCTGAAATAAAAATGCCCCACCTGTAAGAAAATTGTACACAACCTGCAGCAGGCTGAAAAGTATAGCTGCAGAAGATGATGAAATCACATGTGTGAAATATATCCCTGTTGAAATACTAAAACATGACAGAAGTGAGACTGCTGGAAAGGATTGTAATAACTACAGGTAAAACATGTCAATAAAGCCTAGAAGTAAGTACCATCCTGAATAGTAAAATGAAAGCAAGTGAGAGAGTGTGAGAAAGTGTCATGAATCCAGCAATACAGTAGTAATAACCCCTGAATAAAGTATACTGCAGTCAAGACAGAATGAAATGCATGTGAGAATCAAAACCAAACAGCGAAATCTGTTCAAAGTGTTGCTGCATCTGGAATGTGTATCCCAAAATCAGGATATGTTGCTCTCAGTCTGCAATATGCAGATAGGATGATTGTCTGATATACCAAACATCCACACTTGTCTACAGCTATATAAAGCAAATGTAGCAGGATGATGTAGCTGAACAAAGCTAGATATGAATGTGTATGAAGAACAATAAAATGTATATTGACATTGCAGTAACAGTCCTATCACCAAGTTGAAATAGTTATCATATAGGAAACTGTAGTTAGAACAGTAGTGTGTATATATCTGTAGCTATTAGTAGTTGGTAGTTTAGTGGAGCTTTTCTCCTCGGGCCTCTGCTGAAAATGGACATGTATCCAGCCAGACTAGCCCGGTCAACAAATGTAAAATAAATGTAAAATAAAAAAATAAAATAAATATTAGAAATGTGCAGCATATGTATTGGTATTTGAAGGTGTTAATATTATTTTCTTCACCCCACCCTATAACCACATATAACCCATTCCACATGAAAATGGTATGTGCAATCACAATTAACACCCCTGGACATTTGTCCTGTTGGGTCATATATATTTGCATGTCCGTTGATGCATCTGCCCTGTTCATACATCCAAACCTGATGGCCTGTTGCCATCAATTAACCCTGCATGTTGTTGGACTGTGTATTGCTGTTCAAATTATGCATGTGTTATGCACGCTGTTCAATGGTGTGAATATCTGGGTGTTTGGTTAATGGGAATACTAATGCATGCTGTTACAACTAATTGTGAATGGTATTATATGTCACTAACCCAAACTGTCATGACATAATGCAAAACATAGGACGACAGGGAAGGCGGATTCCAGCGGACCCACCTCTCCCACCTCAGCTGGCGAGTGCACCTGGCACTAGTGCCGAGTCCAGACCCTCCTCTGGTGGCCCTTTGCCACCTGCGGGTGGAGGCACTGCAGGGGATGGGGCTCGCCCCCCCCTCTGCAAGTGTGGCCGGAGGAGAACCACCACTCACCCTCCATAGCATCCGGACTGTGGTGCGTAGGGAGATTTGGGACTCTGTTCTCAAGCTCCTACGCCAGCTTGAGGCATGGGTGGCACAACTAACGGGCATGCCTGTTGCCCGGCCTACACAGCCCCCAGCACAGCCCCATCCTGGGCAGTGAAGGAACAGTGGCAACCGCCTATGGGTGGGGATATCAGTTCCACTGTTGCCATCTGTGGGCTCATGGGCTCTGGATATCCAAACCTCCGTCCCCGTCAATTGTGTAACCCCCCCACATGTGTCATACACCACCCCTATATGCGTTTTGTTTGTCTTGTCTGTTTACCTACCCAACCTACCTCCCCAGCTGTACTGACTTCCTTCACCTGACATACCACTCTCACCTGAAAAAAAAAAAAAAACGGCACTCTGTACCCACAAAAAAATTACACCCCATACATAGCTGCCCATTCTGCACACATGTCTACTGGACATGGAATCTATCAATTACAATTGGCAGTACAACAAGTATTATTGTTGTCCTGACACCTCTCTCAGGGGTGGAAGGTTTCAAATGTCATACCAAATTACATACATATGCACAGCTGTTGCTGATGAAGAAATGGGCAGCTATGGGCCTTACCTACATCCCTCCTGCAAATCCCAAGCTTGTTTCCCTATTGTCTTACCCTCTTTGTGACCCCTATTTCACCACTTTCCTGTCTCCCCATTTTCTTTTCTTTCAAAGAAAATAGCGCGGGTGTGCGCCAGAGTAAGCACTGTTAAGCGGTTGTAAGCGGGTGTGCGCTTGTGTGCGTGGAGCTAACCGCCAGTGCGCATGCGTGAGCTCCGTGCAAACCAGCGCTAACCCTGTTACAACTGCTTAAAAGTGCCTTAGTCACTGTGATTGACAGGTCCTATACTCAGTTCAAAAGCAAAATAAAATCCCACTGTCAGTCATGAACCCAGGACCTTGGAAACACTAGTCTGTATGACCTACCACTAAGCCATGCCTCTTATACAAGAACATTGTGCTAAAATAAATATAACATGTAATAGTAGGGATGAATGTAAAGGGAATATAGGATGTGTAATACCCAAAGCATGTCATGTAGAATTACTGTCAAAACTACTGGATTCCCATAATAGTAGTGTGTGAACACAACAGCCATGCTAGTTGTTAGCTTGTAGGTAATAATGTCAGTTAAAGTACATATATAAATGTATGTATATGTACATATATATATATATATATATATATATATATATATATATATATATATATATATATATATATATATATATATATATATATATATAAATATATATCTATATATAGTTGTAGGAGTCATTGTGCATACACACTTACTACAGGGAACAGGAGAGAGGAATGGAGAAATGTGAATCTACAACACAGCCTGAATCATGAGAGAGATACTAACCTTTACACTCACAGAACAATGTCCACAGCATACCAGCATGGTCCCTGCCCTTACAATCTGAAAGGGCAACGCCTATCCCACATACCCTTTTATAGCACTGACCAGAAATCACAGTGAGAACTGCAATCAGTACACAACTGGCTGTATGCAGTTAGCAAATGCTGGCTTACAATTGGTGCAGAGGCCATCACATGGACCTATGCAGATACCTACAAAAGCATCCAGTACTAACACTCCATACATGCAATACATTCATTGCACTGTCTGGAAGCAGACAGAGGGAGAGAGAAAAGTGAGAGAGAGAGAGAACAAATAAAAAAAAATTATACACTGTGACTCTGTCACCCGAAGCTGTCAGCAGTGACAGTAGCAGCAGCAAGCAGAAGCAGTGGTAATGCAACCAGCTGCGACAAACACAGGTAATGCAAAGTAGCAGGTTAATAGTGTGCATACTGTGAACCCTCCAAATGTGTCATAGGCCTGTATCTATAGGTATGTCCATGTGATATGTTGTGTGTACATAGTTCCACCAAAAGTGGATGACAATACATTACATGTCAATCAGTCTTAGGCCATGATCCTGGCAGCAGTTGTCTGTGCGTTGCCCCCAGCAATGGCTATAGTGACTGCTTTGAAAGGTCAGCCAGGTTCAAAAGGCAGGATCAGCCCATCACAAAGGCACACTGGCTGGGAACAAGTGTCTGCAGGTACCCGATATCACTGCATATGCATCCCATACTGCATAATTCCATAGCTTAGCAGACCAGGCCAGTTATGCATATGATGTGGTAGTTCCCAGGGTCAGT
This sequence comes from Protopterus annectens, assembly GCF_019279795.1. Lineage (NCBI taxonomy): Eukaryota > Metazoa > Chordata > Ceratodontiformes > Protopteridae > Protopterus > Protopterus annectens. Next base: position 421,201,162 of record NC_056731.1, read on the forward strand.
CGAGGTGCCTCCTTAGTGGCGTGGGACCACTGTCGCTGTATGCCACTGTCCAGGTACATATCCTGTAGTACGGCCAAGATAAATTATCAGTGTTATATGCGGTTGTATGTCCTCTCGGAGTGCAGGTAGCACACATTCAGGGATACCATGAGGTCACAGTGATGCTGTGTGTTCTGCTCTGCTGAGGGCGGCCCTCACCTGGACAAGGGAGATGATCGGGAGGTTACATACAGCTGTGATAAATATTTCAACTGGTGGGGGAGAAGGAGGGGGGATACATGCACCGAACATGTCTGCAAGACTGTTGCCAAAATCCGTGTGTTTGGTGAATGTTAAGTAGGTGTGTATTAACACAGAGCATATCTGAGGCATGTGGTCCATACGTGTAGCATAACTGAAGAAGGCCTTGTGGTCATCCATAGTGTTTGTGGCCATGTCCCTCCCAGAGTAGGCCTTGGCCGTTGTTATGATGGACCGTAGCATAGTACCAGTGCTGACCACAGATGCCTTCCCTTAATGTGAATGTGCTCTGTCCTGCAGTAGCCTCCTGCTATTGTTATACAATCTGCCTCTGTCTGGGGTCCACCGGATAGGATGCCTAACCTTTGTGCATAGGGTCTGGGTTAGAAATGTGTGTGCAAGTTCCATACAATCTGTGGCATGTCCGTGGTAAGCATTTGCAGTGTGGCTTGTGGCTTCCACTGGCCCAGTGTGCTGCATGGATACCATCTCAGTCCCAGCAAGTGAATAACTGTCTAATCACATACATATCAAAGTAGTCTACTGTGCTGGTGGTGGTGGTGGGATATGTATATCCAGGCCGAGTAACTTCTGTCCACATCACAGTAGTGGACGGCATCCCACATACAGTACCTTCGGATGAACCCCCAGGGTGAGGTTGTGCATTGGACCTGTCAGTGTGTGCTGACCGATGGGGGATGCTACTATGTTATGTGGAATGTGGCAGGTATTGTTGCACAAGTGTTGGCTGAGCACTGATATCTGGCCATGTACCTGTGTATCCACCATGACACACACACATGCAACATATGGGAGTAGTAGTATATCACTACACATGAGTATCATGTATAGTATGTGTGCCATATATTGCTGACATAGTCTGCAGATATCCTGTTTGTGTTCTTTTCCAGGGAGATGGCGCATCAGCGTAATCCTGCCTACACTGTAGCGGAAGATGAGGAGATCCACCAGAGCCTGGTGTGGGAGTATGACATCCTGTTTTCCCGCACCAGTCAGAATCAGCAGGAGAGGGCTGCACTGTGGCAAGACCTTGTCCGTAGGGTAAATGATATTGGCACGAATAACAGGACATATGAGCAGGTACGACATCACTGCAGTGATTTAATCCGAAGTGTCCGTCAGCGTGCATCAGATATCCACAGGCACAGGTTGCCACAGGAGGTGGGGTGGCCACACATCCCCCCTCACCAGACGGGATGGGCTACTCCTAAGTGTTGTGGCTCCAGCCCCAGAACAGCAACAGCAGTACACCTGCATTATGATGGAGGCTGGTTCCACATAGCAGCACGACATGGAGCATGCAGGTAATATGACATATGTACACTTGACTGTTCTGTACACTGTATCATATGCAATATCAATGGCACAGTTGTGCCCGCTGACATTAATCTCATCATTTCTGCAGGACCCTCTGGGGTTACAGCAAGGCAGGCCATCCATGCTGGTGAGTGTGTTTAACATAACCTATAATAGTCCTGATAAAGCTAGTAACAGTAGTGTAACTCAGTAGTGCTCTGTGTGTATACTGCGGAGTGTGCATGTTTGCATGTGTACAGGTGTGCCTGTGCCCATGTGTGCATGTGTGCATGTGTGCATGTGTGCAGGTGTGCCTGTGTCCACGTGTGCATGTGTGCATGTGTGCCTGTGTCCACGTGTGCATGTGTGCATGTGTGCCTGTGTCCACGTGTGCATGTGTGCATGTGTCCATGTGTGCATGTGTCCACGTGTGCATGTGTCCATGTGTGCATGTGTGCATGTGTGCATGTGTGCCTGTGTGCATGTGTGCATGTGTGCATGTGTGCCTGTGTGCCTGTGCCCACGTGTGCATGTCTGCATGTGTGCCTGTGTCCATGTGTGCATGTGTGCCTGTGTCCATGTGTGCATGTGTGCATGTGTCCATGTGTGCATGTGTGCAGAATTGCATCACTGGTAACAATGTCTGGAGACTGTAAACTGTGTTTCCTGTCTTCCTCCCACAGGTTCTGGTGCTGCTCTGGTGTCCTGCAGCAGGGAACCTGAATCTTGTGCCACGGGTACTGGTAATGATGATATTTGTGTAATGGTACAGGAAGGTGTGTCAGGGTCCACCATTGGTCAGCCAATCGACAGTACATAGCTGTCAACCCCATCATTGCGCACAGTCATCCTGCCAGTACATCCTTTGTCACCATTGTCCCTAGGTGATGGACAGGATACAGTGGGCATAGACCAGGGTAATGTGGTACCTGTGCCACATGCGTCCTCACACAGCAGCCATGGGCAGGGTCCTCCGATGGTACCACACAGACAGTTGCCCATGGGTTCTCGTGGGAGCATCCGTGGGCGTACTGCCTCTGGCCGACGTGCCCAAAGAGGTCTGTCAACCTCAGCTATTTTTCGGACTGTTATGCAGGCACAGTCGCATATGGAAAGGTACACCAGACAGGGTCTGAGGGAGCTGAGAGCATGTCGCACAGCCATGACAGACAGTATGCGTGACATTGCGGATGCTATCCGTAATTTCACCGATGTCATAGACAGACGTTGTGGGGACATATTACAGCAGTTCCACAACCAGATGTCCATGAGCCAGGGCAATGGTGGGCGTTTGCGGCGTCGATGTGGCCGTATGTTGGCAACAGCAGCAGCTGGCAGTCGGCGCGGACGACAACAGGCTTGCGCATGCCCCCTTAGTGCCAGCAGCAGCCCCAGCAATGCTGGGTCTGTGCTGTCATCGGAACGCCCCAGGAGACCACGTGCACGTGGCTCTGGACAGTCCCAACAGGGACCTGTGTCCAGTCAACACACTCCCGCTTCTGATGACAGTACCCAGTCTGGCTTAGTACTGGATATGGTCCGTAGCACCCCTGCCAGGCACAGGTACCATATCCATGCCCACAGACACTGATCTGTATGACTTGCCAGGTGCAGTCTGTGGCTGTCCACAAACCCCTGTATATGGCAGCCATGAGGTGGAACTGTGTGCGTGCATACACACATGCGAAATGTTAATACCTAGGGCGAACACATACACGCACACTGCACCAACACTGCCCCACCCTGTACTGCTGCCCCTCACCAACACACATACACACACATGTCAATTGGTGGTATCAGTGGCTGACTCAGGCATACCTAATCCACACCCTGTGCATATGATGACACTGTGCCACCTCCTGCAATCTCCAACATCATTGCGGGAACAGGTAAACACGTTGCTGATGCACAGGGTGACTACATAGAAGTGTATTAGTAGTATCATGTTGGTAACAGTACAGTGTGCTGCTATGACTGTGTGTTTATCCCAGCATGCCTGCTGCAGTAACTGTATGAATGTCCTGAATTGTTATCTGCACCCATAGTACATACCAAAGTATAACAGCTGCCAGCTGCACATAATTGCATGCCGGTGGTCAGGTTGTCAACAGATAGCCGCATACATGGGTAGCACAGGGGGAAAGCTAACGCAAGTAGTGATATGCAATGGTAGACATGTACAGTAATGGTGTCAAGTTGCCCACAATGACTATGCAATGTGGATGTTCGCGCATGTAGATATGTGTGCAGTACCAATGTAATCCAAATCACAAATAACTATGACATAATATCAGTTCTACCATGGGCATCTGCGCTGTGTATTCCTGGGTACATGTTGATAGTGCCTACATATTTGCATTGTTACTTACTGTTATTGTTACCCCTTCTTGTTGTACAATGCACTACTTCCAGCCCTGTTTACAGTAGCTTTGTTTGCATGCATGTTCGCTTGGGGTTCCCTGGAACACTGCTTACACCTGCAATGCAGAGTTACAGTGCTTCTGTAGACTCCTAGTGACATCTGCATAGCGTACGATACGTATGTCAACTTTACACATGACAGAACGTCACTGTCTGTCCTGTACGCATGTGCATTGCCTGTGACACATTGCATATGTCTTACCTGGCATTTACCCATGTGTGCAGTCATATATGCCAGTGCTATGAAATAGTAGCGGTACACCCACACATACACACCTTCAGTATGTTGTTCCCCATTGGCCCTATGTGTTGGTATTCACCATGGCAATCACACTATTAGGGTAGCATGTGCAAAGGTAACCTGTGAATCACCTCTATGGTCCAGTTGTGGTTTATGTGAGTCATGTGTCAATGTCACAGCTGCCAGATGTATGCAGTCAGCCATCACCCTTGGCCAGGAACGTACAACACATGTGTGGGATGCCACCACACAGCCAATCTGGGGACTGTGCTCTCTGAACCCAGTAATGCCATACCCTGTCAGGTGGCATGTCATATATCCTACATCCTGGACAATCTTCAACACTAATCCCTGCCGCTACTATTGATAATACCCCTGAAGATGTTTCTGATAGTTTTGACCAATTCTTTACTGAGACATTTCAGGCCCTATCTAGCCATCTACCTCCTAGCTCCCCTGGTCCTGAAAGTAGCACCCCTAGAAACCTACTTGCGTTCAGCTGCCAACCAGTCGCCACTTCACTTCTCCATACCTTGATTGAAACAGTGAAACCCACTACACTTTCTGCTGATCAACTCCCTGCCAAGTACCTATCAAAATCAGATGATGCTATTGCTTACCCCGTCTCAAAGGTAATCAAACGAACAATGGTAGAATCTAAATTTCCCACCATCTGGTAAATATCATATATAATCCCACTTCACAAAGGAGGCATCTCTACTGAATTCTCTAATTATAGGCCAATAGCTATACTCTCTCCACTTGCAAAGATTATGGAAACTTTAGTCATAGACAATTCATGCACCACCTAATCCAAAATTGCCTTATGGCAGACACTCAGCATGGCTTCCGTCCTCATCACAGCACTACTTCAGGCCTCCTAGCCTTTACTAACACCATAAACCATACTTGCAACACTAATTATATATCCTCAGCCCTCTTTTTGGATCTTTCCAAGGCATACGATATGGTTGATCACCAACTTGTAATCCACACCCTGCAAACATTCTGTCTAGATACTGGAGCCTTCCAATGGTTTCAATCCTACCTGCATGGTTGACAGCAGGCTGGCCTCTGGCAGAACAAACTCTCTAACCTTCTACCTAACACCCTCAGAGTACCACAAGGCTCTATACTAGGGCCCTTGCTGTTCTCCATCTTCATTAACGACCTTTATACTGTCATCCCAAAAGTCAGCTGTATCCAATATGCTGAAGACTCTACTCTGATCTGCTCAGCCACATCTCCAGTAGAGTTATGGTCAGCTACCCAGACCACCTTTAATACAATAGAAAACTGGCTTTCTGAACATTGTCTGATCCTAAATCCCAAATAAACTAAACTGCTGTTATTTCACCAACACGTAGGTCTACCGCTTTCACCTTTACCATAACATTAACAGATGGCACAATAATCACCCCTGACCCATCTACTAAACTATTAGGTGTCATCATAGACAATAATCTCAAATGTGACCTACATGTTAACCAAATTATCAAAGCCATCAATAGAAAACTAGGGTCACTTTACAGAATAAAAGCCTTCCTAGCCCCTCCAGCTAAAGGTGCCATTGCTCACTCACACCTTGTTTCAACCCTTCTGTATGCATCCCCTCTACTCTCGAATATGAACAAGACTGTCCTTAACAAACACTCAATTTGCTACAACCACATTGCCAGGTTTGCCACTGGGCTGCCTTTTAGGACACATCATAGCATCAATCTGAATCGGCTTGGTTGGCTTGCAATACCCAGCCTAATACAGTATAACCAACTGATTATGGCCTATAAAATCCTCTATAATCCGGACAATACTCCTGCACTTCAAATATTATCACCCCCTATAACAATCCTAGACTGCTTCGATCCTCTAACAAACTACTAATTCAGACTAGCAATTTAATAACACAGCCAGTGATTCTCTCTTTGCAAACTCTGTAAGTAGATCCTGGAACTCACTTCCAGCTGATATTACCCTACTGTCCACCTTAGGTCAATTTAACACTAGACTCAAACAACATTTGTCACTTAACTGGCTATGTCAATGTATCAAGCCTGGCTAACTCGAATTTGTAAAATCTGTGAACCAGTTTACTGTGTAATTTAATTTAATCCTGACTTGTGCTCAGGACTAACATTAACCTGTGGAACATGTTTAACTTGCTTACTTATGTAATCTCTGTAAATAATCTGTTTGTAATATGTAATTCTGGTACTATGTAATGCTGTATCTGCTTACCCTTGTAGCTTTTCATCCCGGGCCTCCCCTGGAAATGGACATGCATCGAGACGGACTATCCCGGTCAACAAATGTAGGATAAATAAATAAATAAATAAAATATATTACAGTGACTACAATACAAGTCAGACATTGACACGCACTGACAGCATGCTGAACACACTGGGGCATACGTGGGGACTCAGAATAGCATTCCGCCTGAGGATCACACACCTCCGCAGCTGGCACACAGGCATATGTTCCGTCGGAACAGAGCACATGCCACACATGGCACACACATCCCCTGTGCCACACACTCACAGCCTGTAGGGCTACGCAACACACCTGCTACAGACGTGCCAGGTACCTGTTTGGGTGCTGCACTGGGGTCCCGCTCAACAGGTTGCATCTGGTGAAGGTCACAGTGATATGCCTCAGGAGCACTATGGTCCACCACAGAACACATGCATACAGGTCAGTCATAGGCATGGACATATATGACTCACTCATTGACCATGCCAGTATGGCTGACCTGAGACATACCTCCCTGGACTACATGATAGGGAACATAGAATGGATCTCTCAGCATGTGGCACAGGCCAGTATGAGCCTGATCTTGGTTGCCAACATACCCTCACCAGGTATGCTACCACTATATGTGGGAAGGGTGTTGTATGTCTACATTATGCTCAGTCTCCACTGTCATTTATAGGGTATCCGCTGGCTGTCAACATGTGCTTACATACTAGGGAAGCCACAATGATGTGCAATGGTCATCTTGCACGTGACACCCATGGCCCGATGTATAATGGCAAAGATCCTTGGTACACACATGCTACCTTCTGCTGCAGGACAAGGTTTACATAGCCACCTCCGTGGGTATCACACAGGTTAGGACACTAACAGTGCTGCTACACAACAACAGCAGTGTACACCGGAAGATGCATGCACCAGACACTGTCCTCAGCACGGTGAAGTGCAATGTCTGTGCAGTACCAGATTCCTGATTCATGGCTCACAGGTGTTACCCATCACTGACAGGTTATGCCCCATATCATGCCTGTTATCCCCTACACATGTAACACACATGGACAGGGGGGTGGTATCCCAAGGTACCACAGATACACACACCTCCAGGTTGTTGGCACAGCACAAAGCATCAGGGCCTAATCATGTGCAGCTAACAGTGTGTCAGACTGCCATCTGGTTCATAGCTTGTCACACACAACCCTCCCATACACAGGAAGACCACCTATCCTCCATAACAACACTGGCAATATGACAGTCTCAAGAACTGTGTTTATATGGCTGGACTGCATCCAGCCAAATATTGTGCGTGAGCATTACTGTAGCTACAATACACTAGTTGAAGGGGTCACAGCATGTGGTCACTGAATTGCAGTGGAATGACATGTTACCAGTACCACAACAGGTGGGAACATGCAGCACCTGTACATCGACTACATGTACACTATATGGCCCAGACCAGATGTGTATCCCCTGCTGTAGGTATTTCACCATATACACCCACACTGTATAGAGACATACCATGTGCGGACCCTGCACAGTAAGACACAGTCATATTGGTATACATTGCAAATACCATTTATCCACTCGAGGCATGTGTCAGACATGGTAACTACTGCAGGTCACAGGTATTTATGTGTATGCGTCACACACATACATCATGTGTGCAATGCCATTGCTGGTTTAGGCAATGGCATGCATTGTTATGTACAAAGACCCACACAAGGTCATAATGTGTGACACAACCACACGTGGCAGTTGTGGGTTACCAAAACATACCTATCTGTACTCTGACAATGGTAATAGACACAGTAGCAGAGCGCAATATTGGCATTACTGGCCAACTAGCCCTGTTTGGCTGTGCTGATAGTGTGGTGACATCCCCTGTGTTTACTGGGGGAATATGCAGCATCTGGTGTATTGTAGTATTTGCCAAAAGGATCTGTTCTCTCACACTTGCATTTACACACACCCTACTACCCCCACACACATACCATTTGCAGGATTCATTCCTCTACCTAACTAAGTCATGACACGTGAGAGAAACGCATTAGCAAAGTGCACTATTCGGATTACTAGATAGTTCTTCTTCTCTGGCTATACTTATAGGGTGCTGACAACATCAGTATTTTTAAAGGGTAATGCACATCAGGTAGTGTGATCTCCTGATTGCCAAAACTAACATGTTTTTTATATGGAAATGCACCCACACAAACTCCCCACATCCAAACACACACACATGCCATTTACAGGTTTTAAACTCCTACCTATCTACATTACGACACTCGGGAGAGACGCATTAGCACAGTACGCTATTCTCATTACTGGGAGGCTTCTCTTCTCCTGCTGTACTTATAGGGTGCTGACATCATCCGTGTTTAGAAAGGCGAGTGTGCATCCTGTAGTGTGTTCTCCCAGTTACCAAAAGGGGGATTTCCCTCACACACACACTAACCCCCCTCATCCAAACACACACAGTTGCCATTAGCAGGATTCAAACCACTACCTAACTATGTTACACTACTTAAGACAGACGCTTTAGCAGAGCGCGCTATTCGCAGTATTGGGAGGCTTTCTTTCTCCTGCTGTACTTATAGGGTGCTGACATCATCTGTGTTTAGAAAGGGGAATGTGCATCCTGTAGTTTGTTCACCCAGTTGCCAAAAGGGACATTTCCCTCAAACAATATTGCACACACACTAACCCCCCTCATCCAAACAAACACACTCTTGCGATTTGCAGGATTCAAACCACTACCTAACTACGTTATGATACTTGAGACGGATGCATTAGCAGAGTGCGCTATTCGTATTACTAGGAAAATTTTTTCTCCTGCTGTAATTATAGGGTGCTGACATCATCTGTGTTTAGAAAGGGGAGTGTGCATCCTGTAGTGTGTTCCCCCAGTTGCCAGAAGGGACATTTCCCTCACGCAACATTGCACACACACTTGCCATTTGCAGGATTCAAACCACTACCTAATTATGTTATGACATTTGAGACGGACGCATTAGCAGAGTGCGCTATTCACATTACTGAAAGGCTTTCCTTCTCCTACTGTACTTATAGGGTGCTGACATCATCTGTGTTTAGAAAGGGGAATGTGAATCCTGTAGTGTATTCTCCTAGTTGGCAAAAAGGGATACTTCTTTCAAACAGTCTTGAACACACACTAACCCCATCCACACACACTGAGCATAGGATTCAAACCCCTACCTAACTATGTTACGAAACTCAAGACAGACACATTAGCGGAGCGTGCTATTCACATTACTGGGTGGTTTTCCTTCTCCTGCTGTACTTATAGGGTGCTGACATCATCAGTGTTTAGAAAGGGGAATGTGCATCCTGTAGTGTGTTTTCCCAGTTGCCAAAAGGGACATCCCCCTCTCACACACACAAACCCCACTCACCCACACCCAGAGGATTTGCAGGATCCAAACCCCTACCTAAGTATATTATGACACTTGAGAGAAACGCATTAGCAGAGCGCACTATCAGAATTACTGGGCATTTTTTCTGCACCTGTAGTATTTATAGGGTGCTGACATCTTTATTTCTACAGAGGTATGTAGATGTAGTACTACTTGTCAGGTGGGGGATAGCATATATATGCATTTGAAGCCACCTACGTCAGGGCCAGATATGCACTTCGCACTGGCAGGTTATGTTCTATACCATGCTTTGGGACCACAGGACCTGTAACACACAACACAACCAGTCCAGAACACCACACCCACATCCAGGACACACACTTAGCTTCCCTGGGAACAGTGCCAGGATATGCAGGTGTTCACATACACCATTCCAGTTGTTAACATCAGGTACAGGCATATTGTGTGTGAGAACTACTCAGGCCTCTACCACTTTACCCTACAGCCACTACAATTTGTGGGTCCATGTGCTATGGCAGAACCACACACCACAGCCACATGGGGGAATACATATTGCACCTGTCCATCTGCAACCTGGGTACTCACTGTTCCACACTAGAGGTAGACCACCATTGTTGATATCTGACCATACCCACCTTTCCCTGGACATCCATATCCCATCTCCACCCCCAGGCAAGGTTGTCACTGCACACAAACTGTATTTAGCACAAGCAGACACTACACTTGTGCAGACTGGGGTGGACGACTTCAGAGGACCCATGCTGGAGGACTATACTGGCCACTCAGCATAATCCTTGACAATTGCATTCTATGAGCATGTGTACGGTTTGCATTGGTCATGCTATCCCACATATACCCATGACTGCTCCACAACAAGACACCTGTCAGCTGTACACCAGCCATATATGCGCTGTACAACAGACAGAGTGACCTAATACATTGCAGAGCTGTAGCCCACAGAGGGAGGACATCTGTGAACAGTTCCGGCACGGCACTTCATTCACATATACTCATTACAACACAGTGTTGACAGTGGAATCGTCCAGAGAATGCAGATAGGGCTCCCCTCAGTCTGTTATTGATGGACACCTACTGTCAGAGATCCTCAGCAACCCTCTCACAGCACACACCAACAACATGGCTGTGGCTTAGCACATTCAATCCCTGGGACCTCCACAGTGCCCCTGCTTGACAGAGGCACAGCTCACTAGCCTCACATGTTGCCTTCTGTGACCTACTTTACAGTGGCACAGCAGCCTACTATCCTGGGGATGCAGATGCCAAGCACACTCTGGCTGAGCTGTCATTCCCTAGGGCAACAAGCCTAGTATTGACCTCTACACCCATATGTTCAATTGTCGGATGCACAATATTTGTTCTGCTGTTCTACTGTTTGCAGGTCTTTATTGCTATAGCATTCCCTGTTCCTATGACCAACTTGTGTATCTGTGGAAGATGTTTGCATATGACGGCGATCTACTATATCACTTATGTCTCTGTGGTCATTTACTGTGTGCACTGGGCTGATTGCTGTGTTGTGGTTGGTTCCTGGACTGACACATACAAATACCAGATATGTGTGGCCAACTGCTAAATGGAGATATGGCCTAAGTGTGTGAGCATGCCCAGTTCAGCCTTTCCATGGCATATTGTCTGACATATGCCTCATTTATCAAAGTGTGCGAGCATGCCCAGTGTGAGCTTTCCATATGTTGCACTCTGAAGTCCACCACATATTTGGGTGTGTGTGAACTTCAACAATATCTCACGTTTATGGTTGTGTGTTGGGTGTCATGTTGTGTACTAACTGGCCAACTGCTTTGTGTCTGCCACAACAGGGATTATACTGTGCTGCAGGGATTGCATGGGATACTTTGCAGACAGTTCTCAACATACTTTCATAATGACCTAACACTGTAGTACCGTATAGTGTACTGGTTCAGTACTTTCACTGTGGTGGACAGTATCCTGGGCTTTAGTCCTATGACTGCTTGACATCTTCATAGTGAGCACAACAGACTGTGTAAGGGCCAGTTGTGCACATATGACCATGTTGCAATATGTTCAGATATGGACTACCTACACCAGGCACGTCCAACATTGCTAGTGTATTCTACAACATGGGTGTACATTGGCAAACACTAGCGATGTTCCCTAGGCCATTTCTGATGCTAGTCACAGGGTGTGTTTGTTTTTCGACACACATTGTAACTGGAGTTTGCCATGACATATGTCATGGTTAGTATACTGTGCCTCCGTCTACCTCTGACATAACAGTGATACCCAGGGTTAGCTTACTATCTCCCATACACTCATCAGGATTTCTCTTGAGGGGTGTCGATATGTGGCTCTCTGGCATTTACTGAAGAGTGGGGGTGCCTTCTGTGTTATGGATCATTCTGTACAGCTTGTTCTATGTATGTCAGTGCTGGGGTTCAGGTCTCTCATGTGCATAGCTCACTGCCATTCAAATTGTACAAGGTGCAACATGTTCATTCATTCCAGGTTGGACATGGCTTCATACATCAGGCACAGCTTTCCTGTAGCTGGGAAGGATGGCGGTGTGTGGGGCTGCAGTTTGTTTACTCAGGCAACACATGGCATCTGTTCATGCTGTTTGCTACCCCTGGTGGGGTACTGTTGTGGACTTTACAGTTGATGGAGGTGTCTGCTGTGGTATATCCCACAGGGGCTATTGTAGTCAGTTGTGACGCTGATGGAGGATGGCTGCAGAGCCACAGTGAGTTCCCCTTATCTACATCTGCCAACCTTCATGTTTGGGTGGGTATATGGTACATGTTTCTGTGAACACTACAGCCACATGTTTGTCCAGTGCAGGATATTTATCACCTTTTGTACCCAGGTCTCACATTACATGTTAGGTACCTCATGGGTTAACACCTGTGTGGTAATTTGTGGGCACTTACTGTATATCCACGGTGGTTGTCTATACACAGTTCTGCAATTAGCTTGCTGACATGGCAATGGCTACAGTTGTCTGTTTGTAGGTGGCCCTTTTGTGGGTTGCTTGTGTCAGCTGGGGATCGGATATGGTGGGCTGTTTGTACTCCTCTGCATACATGCTCAGTCACAGTCCTTCCATGTTGGCCTATACCTATGGGACATATATACAGAACGGGGGTGGGGGGGCCAAGACCAGGCCTTGTGGGATGCCACTCATATCCGCTTTGTAGTCTGACATGGATGCGGCATGTCTGACCATGTCAGTTCTGTCCTTGCTCTGGTTTGCAACCCCTCTACTGACATAGGGGTATATATTTAATCTGCTGAACATATCCATACTGAACTCGTACGGTATTGTCTAGAAGCATGTGCACGGTCCAGCTACGCTGTGTGGACCACATTGCCCTAATCAATGACCTTAATGACTGCTTCAAATGGGTCAGACATGTTTAGGGGCAGGTTCTGCAGTTGCAACAGCCACACTGTGTAGGGTCCAGTATCAGTAGGTCCACAATAGCCTTCTGTCTGCGGTACATACTGATCCTTTCCATAGCTGTGCAGAACAAGCTTGTCAGGATCCTGGGGTGGTAGTTTGGAGTATCCATTCAGGCAACACCTTTGTTGTGATGGACCACTGTTGTTGTGCACTGCTCTTTGGGTACATATCCTGTGGTAAGGCTGACATTGGGCAGTAGTGTGATTTGGCATTCCATTATTCTTGGAGTCCATGTTGGCCTCAGCACAGGACACCATCACCTACCTTTGCTGCTGTGTGTTCTGCTTTGCAGATGATGGCTGTTACCTCAGCATCTGCAATGTCAGGGGACCATCAGTCTGCTGGGATAGGTATTTTGCACTCGGGTGGGGGGGGGGGTGTTTGCACTACACCTGACAGGTTGTATGTTAGCAATATGTGTGTGTGTTTGGTATGTTGTTTGTAACATCTGTGTGATTCGGGGCATATCTGTGGATGCCCAACATGGTTCCTACCATCAGTTGGGTAAGCCTTGTGATTATCCTTAGTGTCCTGTACGTTTTGTATATTCATAGGTTCATGGGTTCATACTAGGCTATACACCCTAGGCCATTATTAAGCCTAGCCAGCGTGTGTGTGTCTTTCGCAGCCCCTTGCTATGTTGAAATATGGCCATTTATGAAGTTCTTCACTGTGCCTCTGTCTGGTCGTGACACAGTGAGGACCCCCAGTATACATGTACGGTCATCCATCCACTTGGCAATATTTCTGTTGAGGGGTGTCAGTGAGGGGCTCTGCCTACCATGGATTGGGATCCTGTTTCTGGGTGTGGGGAGCCTCTGGGTTATGTATCTGTCCCTCCAACACATCTTATTTCATTATGTGTTGAGTCTGACATCTGTGACTCTCACAGCTCCAATGGCTTTGATTTCCTGTAGTGTAGCATGTCCATTACTCCTGTGTTGGACATGGCCTTGTACAACAGACATACAATGCCTCTGTGTAGGCAGTGTGTGACTGCAGTCAGCTGGGGTGTCTACAGCCAGGCAGCATATGACATATATTTCACACCCTTTATCCTGTTGGTGGGGTAACTATGAGGTCTTCCGAACCGCTGAAGGTGTCACGTACAGTACATCCCATATGAGTCATTGTACTAGATTATGGGTCTGATAAGGGAACAGTACAGCGGCACAGTGACCTCTGTTGATGTTGATGTAAATCCTTTCATGATACGGTGTCCAGTATCGACAATCTTCATAGCCACATTGGCATTGTGGGTGTCACATGACAGATTAATGTCGACCCGTGTCCCTAGGTCCCTGATTACTCCTTGCATACATAATGGTTTGACACCTATGTGGTAATTTGTGTGTACCTTGTCTGGTATTTGGTGGGACATTCATACTTTCCAGTGTCTTCGGATGTCTGGGTGGAGTTCTTGCGTGTGAGAGTGTGGTCTGTCACATGCTACAGACAGTACAGCAGTTTTGACTACAGTTATGTGCACATGGGTGGTCTCCGCTGCTTTGTACATTGTCAGTTACCTGGCAATATGGGTGTCTGTGCTGCATATGGATACTCCCCCTCCTTTGATGTTTTGGTGCAGGTGTTGGGGCCATAACACATGATATGTGGTATAACCTAGTAGTCCTGGTGTGCTATCACTAGGCTTGCAGCAGGCTTCTGTCGCTGCACAGACATCAATGTTCTCCATAATGGGATGTGCCTCAGGGGCATGCATATTGCAGTTTACACATCTGGCATTGTTCAGCATTACCCTTATGTTTCCTACCACTTATGTTTTCTAGGGTGGTGGGTAGTCTTTTTGGCCTTGCCTACATATGGCTCTATGGAGGTGGCAGAGGCCTTATCCAGTATCCAGACGCACACGGGTAACAGCTGCAAGCCATTCCTGGAACAGCAGCATGGCTTGTCATGCTTGACATCTCAAGCAGACACACATTAAACCCTCTTGGACTGGCAGCTGTAACTGTGCCAGCTGTTAAACCTGAGCATTCTGTGTTTGTACTGTGGCATCATTCTTGGTGAGAATTGGATGCTGCACACAGCCAGTGTCATACCGCCCTGGGGTACATACTCAGAGGGACCATCCATGTCTCTTTTGATGTTGACCAGGGAGGTACATCTCAGGTAATTCACACCAGCATGGACATTGAGTGCATCATATTTCTGCTTGCTTTGGGGTGACCTGCGTACTTGTGTTATGTGGCATTTTGTGGCAGCCTACAGGCAGCTTACTCTACCATTTCCCTTGTTCAGTCTGGTGAGTGGGACAGCAGTGTGTCTGCCTATACAGACACCTATTACGACTGTATCAGGCATGTTGTTTCTCCTTCTGGCCTGTGACTGTTTGGCACACCAGCTTTGCGTACTATTCGTTGCATGTGCTATGTTTGAAGGTTGTGGTTGCTTGTGATCTGCTTTGGAGGCTTCTGTTGGTGTGGTGTGTTTGTAATTAAGGCCTCCGGGAATATTTGTCTGTGTGTATGTGTTTGGTTTGCAGTTGTGGTACGTCTATGTGGGACTGGGTTTGTGGTGTATGTGGTTACCTTCTCCTCCTGACTAGTTTTGACAGTACTGAGTTGGTGGAGCTCAACCTCTGGTTTGGATACATGGATGCATCTATCACATATATTTGTATTTATTGGGGGGTGTTGTGGTTGTCTGTGTACTTGGGACTGGTGTCACATTGCCTCTGGATTCACAAATTCTACTTGTTGTGGCTGGACTTAGTGGATTGTATGTGTGGACATATGTTATTGCCATACTACTGGTCAGTGATTACTTCCCTTTTTATGTTTGCTCTATCATGTGGTAGCTTCCTCATTCTCTTACATGGTTTGGTAATGGCTGGAGGCCAGCATGCCAGATGCCTGCGTGTATGACATTGTGTGTTGTTGTTATTTGTGATTGCATACTCCAAGCATTCCTGGCTGTGTTCATGGAATGCCTGTATAACATGTTCTGTGGTGTGTCCCATATTCTGCACTTGCACAAGGCCTTTTGTGGATTCAACATAGGTTTTGAGGGCTGCAACCTACGCTTTACACATGTTTTTCACTGTGGTATTCTGGCCAGGGACTGGGGTCAGGATGTGTCTATCCAGTGTGATTACTCTATGGTCTGGTCTTACCAGTGAGGGGGTATACTTCTCATCTTGCCATCCAGTACACATGTTTCTGATTATCACATCCAGCATGCTTACCCCTCTTGTGGGAGTGGTACATTGTTCCTGGGCATTATGGTTTATGGAATCTGGGTAATTTTCTCCTACTGTGTTGGTGCTAGTATAATGCTCCCGGTGTATGTCTGGGTATTTTCAGTCAAGCAATATAATGTGGTTTGGGGGGATTGATATATTCATGTATTCCGACATAGGCCAGGTGCAGTTCCTGGTATTAGGACAGTAGTCTGCAGCAGGCTATATACTGGGAGGCGGTTTTAGCCATTGGTATTTGACCATGGCTAATCCATGCTGCTTCTTGTTGTGGTACCAACATGGGGGGGGTGGTTATCCTTGCCATTTCTTGCTACTCACCCTCCTTTTGTAGCTTGTTCCATGTTTTGCGGCTGTACAGCACAGTATGAGGTGTGACCTGGTAGTGTTAGGGTGCTGATGTGAGCCTTGACCCAGTTCTGTATTACAGGACTGGTATCTACATTCTCCATACTGTGTGCGTTTACACTGCACACATCTTGCTGTTTATACATCTGTCATTGGGTAGCATTACATCTAGGTTCCTATCCCTTGTAGAACCTATAAAGGTGGGTTTGTGTTTTGAGACTTACCTATTCACGGCATGCTGTGGGTACTGACAGCCTTTGCAAGTATCCATGGGGCATGGCATGATAGATGCACGCCACCCCTAGCAGGTGGTGCATCATGTCAAGCTCCGCATGTCTTCCCAGCCTGAAACACATTGGCTCCCCTTTGACTAACTGCATTACTTCAGCCAGTTATTGCACTTGATCATCCCATCGTCATTTTGTGGCTTCATGCTTGGTGAGGGTGGATGTTAGTCAGGGTGCTCAGGTGTGCATATAGTACATGGTGTTACATTACTTAACACATAGCATTCATGCCTCAGGTGGTGCTGCAGGGCTGCTTCTGTCGGATGCGCATATTACACTTCCCTGTACATGTTTGTGAGCAGGTCATGTCATTTTAGGCATCCATATTATTATTTGAGTGAGTCGGAGGGGGTATCATTCCCAGGGTTCCTACTGAGCCAGTGTATGTGCTATGCGTTGCCTCTTTGCCAAGGCCAGGGCATACTGGGCACGCCTCCTTCTGCCTACTGGGGCAGGCTCAGGTTGTTCCTCCTCCAAGTCACGCTCTGCCTGTGATGGCCTTGGCAATGGTGGGTGGCTGTTTGGCCCGGCCCTATGCTGGTCCTGCTGCAGCTGTTTTCGCAAGATCATATTATGTAGCATAGCACATACCATGACAATTTGGGTACATGTAGTTGGTGTGTACTGCAAGGCTCCACCAGATGTGTCCAGACACCGGAACCGTGACTTGAGCAGCCCAAACACACACTCTATTACATTACGTGTTTGTGCGTGTGCCTCATTATGGCGTTCTTGTTCAGGTGTGTGTGCGTTTCTGATGGGTGTCATCAGCCACGGCTCCAGTGCATAACCTGCATCCCCCACTAGGTGTCCGTGTGGGATGTCCCCATTGGCAAATGTCTGGTACAGCTGCGTCAAATGCCAGATGTGGGAATCGTGGTAACTCCCAGGGCAGCCAGCACACACATTCATTATTATGCCCTTGGCATCACACACGACCTGGCAGTTGATGGAGGGGAAGCCCTTGCGGTTAATGTAGGCCCTACCCCGCTCACCAGCTGGTGCTTTGATGCGTATGTGCGTGCAATCTATTGCACCCAGTACCTCAGGGTATTCAGCTATTTGTTGGAAGAGATGCATATTGCTGGCCAATACCTCACGGGCATTGGGGAAATATACATGATCACCGACATGTGCTGACATGGCATCCAGGAACTGGTGCAGTACCCTGGAGGCTGATGCCTGTGATATCCCCATCATATCGCCAGTTGGTCTCTGGAAAGTACCTGTTGCTAGTATTCTTAGGCCAACACATACCTTGGTTTCCACTGGGATGGGTTCCCCTCTGTTGGTTCTGTGTGTGAGGCGTGGCCTGCACAGCTCAACAATTTGCTGCAGGAGCTCTCTGTCCACTCTATAGTGCTCTACTATCTCCAGCTCATGTAACCCGTGGTAGGTGACCCTGGGCCTGTACACTCTTCTCCGTCTCCTCACTGTGGGTTGTCTGGCACCATCTGCATTGTCACCACCCTCAGCAAGTCGCCTATGTCTCATTATGACAGCTATGGCAGCCCCTAACATTTCTGCTCTGAGTTCAGCTTTTTCAGTTTTCACTTCTATTACCTTACTCCTGTCTTGCAGTGTCTCTTAAGAGAAACATCCTGCACTACTGTTTGCAGGGTTTTAAGTGCTGGGCTGGGCTACTATTCTGCCTGTGTAATTGCCTGCTGCTAATTGTTTTCACCTGCTAGCTTCAGCAGTTATCCCTGCTAGCTTCCTATTAATTCTGTTGCTTCCTTTTTCCTCTCTGTTTCCTCAGGGGGGAGCAATGTGCATACGTACAGAAACACGCTCACAGTGGCTTACATGTGCGCACACATGCTTACACGGTTCAGAATCTACTTATTTGGGTTAAAACGCACGTAGACCCACGCAAACACTGTTACACATCTGCCAACAGCCTGCAACATACTCAGCCTGCCCTACACATGCGCACACCCGAGCAAACAGTGTTAAACATCTCCCAACACGCTCCCACATGCTCAGTCTGCCTTACACGCACGCACACTGCCCTACTCGCGCTTCATGGCGCGCACACGTGTGCGTGCACGCCCAGCAAGAAACTTTGGTGTAAGTAACAGTGTACACCTTCCATTTCTTGACTTTCCATGACTTATCTAGTGGCACACCTCTTTCCATGATCTGTGCCTGTCATCTGTCATGTTACACTGGCCTCCAATGAACTGCATTTCTTTCTACCATTCCCTCCTATGATGTCACCTATCTCCTACTCTATTCCTCCCCCTTATGTATCTCTTACACTACTCCGACTGTGCTCATTTGCTATGTGACTGTGAAATTCAGTATCCAAACCCTCATTTACATGAGATTGCCTACTAATACTTAGTTACATGTCTTACACTCAGCTTCCCCCCTTAGCAACCACTACACGGTGGCCATGTTGTTTTTGGTCTGCTGGTCCCTGCATTGTCATTCCATGTATTGCATGAAACCCACATTTGTGGGTTTATAACCTTCATTTTCATGTTTTATACAGCGCAGCCCGTTTGCGCGGGGCTGCGCTGGGTTTAAACATCGGCGATCGCCGAAAAAAAAATTATATTTTTATTATTTTGGCATCGGGTTATATTGCCAATGGCCACATATTTGGCTATTGGCATGCTGCCTGAGTCATATGCACCCTTTTTTTGGAGCTGACATGGCTCCGTTGTGGAATTTGCAGAAACGTACTCAGTTGTCAACTGAGTACATTTCTGCAGCTAAAACGTCTCTTACATGGACTGGTTTCTGCTTCATGGATCGCTAATATACCTCATTTGCATACCTTTCGGATGCAAGTGAGGTATTTAGCATGTCCACGCCCAGTCCGTGTAAGAGACGTTTTAGCTGGTCTCTTACACGGAGTTTAGGGCTGTTCCTGGATCGTGAGGCTTGCATGGAGTGTTGCACGTCTCTTACACTCCGTGCAAGCCTTCGTGAATCCTGCCCCATGTCTTTTGAGTTTCTCTGTTCCTGAACACTAGAAGTTTATGGACAATGATCTCATTTGGTTTTCATCTTTGAGACATTGCCTGGTATTTATTTAATTTTCATTTAACATTCTTTTGAGAAAATTTGATCAGTTCAAATTAGTTCTTCATCTAGATCACTGATACAATTACTTATATATTATCAATAAATGTTATTTTTAACTGTTGATTTAATTTTATTTAACTAATGAGTTGCACTAGCGATCAACATTATGATGGTGGTCTCTTTCCCATATGATGCATATATTATTTTGGGGTTTAGGTTGTTGGCCTTACCCCTTTTGCAATCATTTGCCTTTAAGTATGAGCACAGCCATGAAAGGGGGGACAAGCTGCTCAGTTCACAGCCTGGTGGGCAGTCACTATACTGTCTTCCATCTTTTTCCATTTCTCCTTTCCTTTCCTTTCCTGTCCTTTGCTAATCTATCAGTGTTCATAACTGGTTGAGCAAAAGATCTATAAAGCTATGCTGTGCTGTGATAGTTTGTAATGTCTGGCCGAGGGAGCACTGAGGGTATACCACTCAGCTTGGGACTGGAAAAGTTGACCAGTAATGGCTGAGTGTAACACTGTCACAGTCAGTGTCTGTTTGGCATAATAAGGCCTCGGCAGTTTATATATGACTGTCTATGAAGGCATTTATCTGATTTTGGCATTGATATTGATGGTTTCACTTATTTGGAAATTTATTCTGCCATTAATATACTGGTCACAATGGCTTCACTGTGTTATTGTGTTTTTTTTTTTTGTGGGTGGAGAAGTGAGGTAAATGGAATGAGATGCTATAAGCTTGAAGCTATCACTCCTTCATGATACCTTAGAGCAAAGCAGAAAACAGAGTGAGTGGCTAAGTCAGTCATTCAGTTAGAAATGTCTTAATGAGACTTCAGTTATTGTAGAGAGCTACTACTCTGCTCTTCTAACAAAACTAAAAGTAATGGAATAAAAATGTGGCAGTGTTTACTACTTTACTTTTTCTTTTTCCTTTTACTTTTCTTTATTATAGCAAACCTAGAACTGGATATTAATAGCTGAAATTTATTAACTGTTTACACAGTTTTATGTACTCTGATAATCTTGTTTTAATTTATATTTCTTTTTTGGTATATACAAAGTACTGTAACTTGTCTGAGCTTTGAGTCATTTTCTTATGAGTTACAAATGTACTATTCAACATTTATGATAGACAGATCATACATCGTTGATTTGTTTGCTTTTACTGCTGAGTGTTTGCAAGGAGAATAGAAGACATGATTTTTTTTCCCAGAAAGGTGGTAATAATACTTGAAGTGTTGTTTAGAACTGTTAATAGATGTTAGAGATCAGGCCATGAGGAAGAAAGATTATGCATAATGTTAATAGTACAATGTACAATGATAGAACACTGTGTTGGTGTTACAATGACAGCACACTCCAGAGCCAGGTCATGGTCAAATGGAGCCCAAGGCAGGGTAATGGATCAAAGCCCCACCTCACAGCACCCTCCAGTCATTCCAGCATCCCATTACTTGGTTATTTCTCCCCATTTACCATAAACATAGTTCAAACCTGCCAGTGCACATACTATTTTCTTTTGCACTTTGACAATGATTAGAGATGTTTAACATTTTTATTTCAAATTTTATAACACAAACACTGACAGCCATTTGCTAAGCAAAACAATACAGTCTCACAATGAAAACAGACTTGAACAGTAAACTTCTCTGCCATTGAAACTCACATTCATTAAAATTACATTGAAATCCACATTCAAAGAAAAATCATCTGGCCAGTTTCAGATTAAGTTTACATTTGGGCTGTTTTCAAATCATAGGCATCTTGCACACATTTTTGGACCATGTATACATACATGTCTTCTTTGATGTACCATCCTGTTTCTATGAAATTATATTCTTTGTCCAATATTGCACCACTTGTTAGAGTGTGTTTAAAATATACACAATCAATGAAGAAGTAAAAGTCACCTGAATAATGCCACATTAAAGAGATCTGTAACTAATGAAGAGGTTGCTGCTGTCAAACAATTTTGCCTTTCAGTGTTTCATGTACAAATTCAGTGCCTGCTGAATTTGAATAATAAACTGCCCATGTTACATAAAAAATGGTAAGCTGATAAAACCAGCAACAGAAGTGCAGCACCTCCATCAATATCAGCACTCCATCCACGTGGCATAGGAGTAGAACTCACAACCTTCTGCAGCAAGGGCAATTATGCAACCTGTTGTGCTGCTAACATTGCTTTTAAAGTTTATAGAAAAACAGTGGTGATGACCATTTCATAAACAAAACAGTTGCACACTGAAAACAGACCGCATGAGCAGCAGTAAACTTCTCTTCCCTTGAAGCTCAACAGTCCTAAAAAATGCACAGAAACTCCATATTCCTTGATAGTGCACAGAATCTCAATAGTCTTTGAAAATGCACAGAAACTCAACATTCTTTGAAAATGCACAGAAACCCAACATTCTTTGAAAATGCACTAAAACTTAGCAGTCCTTGAAATCTACTCACTGATGACAGGTTTGGCAGTTGGTTTACAGGATTCAGGTTCTCCAGGGTCCTGTATTCAAGGTACAGGGTTTGAGCCTGAATAAGTTAAACTACCTGCCATTCATAGCATTTTACACCCCTTCCACACACACACACACACACACACACACACACACACACACACACACACACACACACACACACACACACACACACACACACACACATATGCATCCAAAGTTTAAATATGTGTGTGTCATACTAAAGATGCTTGCACAGATACTATTAAGGATACAATCTGCATACATACCTAAAAAAAGAGATGTAACACATGCAGAGTGCATGCTTAAAGATGAAATGTAAGTTGTGTGGCAGCCTTCTGGCCAGTGTGCCCCCAAAGCCAGTAGGCTGTAGGTGACTGTCTAGTGCTGAATCCAGCTCAGGCACACTCACCTTTGGTGCAGAAGGCTGTGGTTCCTAATCCACAACCAGGTAGATGAACTGCTCATACTGCAATACAGCATAAGGGGATGCTGCATTCCAGAGTGTGTCATCTTTCAGATGACATTTTAAACTGATGTCAGCTATATGATATAGTGGAAGATCAGGTGAATGTAAAATGTGACATGGAACCTTTTGAAAAGAGTAGGGGATTTTTATTTACAACTTATTTATACCTTATTTACAATATTTTATTTTTATTTATTTTTATTTTTATTTTACATTTGTTGACTGGGCTAGTCTAGCTGGACATATATCCGTTTTCAGTAGAGGCCCGGGGAGAAAAGCTCCAATTACATGAAGTAAGAATACATTTCCGCAAAAAACAAAGCAAACTACAAAAAATACAATGGTAGGCTTGTGTCAGAGTTGAACAAAAAAAAAACAACTAGCAAACACAATGCAAGTTAACCAAAAATAGCTGGTTAACAATACAAATGTCAGGAATGCAGCATACTAAAGTTAGAATAATAAAAACTTATAAGAAAATAACAAGATGGTCAAACATGCAGATGGAAAATAAAACAAATTGTTTAAAAAGAATATAAAAGAAGTAGCTGGCATCAATTAGTTATATTATTTAGAGGGACAGTTAGGGGATAGTGAGGGGAGGTAGTAGTAAGGGAGAAGTAATTTCAGTCGGGTTTAGTACAAGGACATAGCCACTGAGTTTTAAGATATTCTTTGATGTGTTTTTTGAATAGGGGTGTGGAGTCTAGGTTAGTTATTTCTTGTGGGAGTTGATTCCAGATTTTCCCAACAGAGTTTGCAAATAATGAGTCACCAGCTTTATTGTATGATTTAGTAGAGGCTACTAGAAGTTTATTAGCAGAGCGTAGAGTAGCTAGGTTCGTATAAGGTGAGATAAGTTTTGTAAGGCTTGGGGTAGCTTCTGGGTAGTGAAGAGACTTATGAACGATAAGTAGTTGCTGATAGAGTAAGTGGTTATTTAGTTCTAACCAATCGAGTTGCATAAGGTTGAGACAATGGTGAGTTCTAAAGGGAGTAGCAGAAATGAATCTAGATATACTATTATAACAGGTAGAGAGTTTGGTCAAGTTATTCTTTGATAAGTTAGTATATATAGCAGTGGCATAGAAAAGGGTAGAGATCAGGTGGGTCTGGGCAATGGTCTTTCTAGCTGCTGGGGTAAGAAAGGGTTTAATTCTGTAGAGAGTACCTATTTATTGGTTAACTGATTTAATGGTGTTGTTAATATGGTCATCAAAATTAAGACGGTTATCAATAGTTACACCTAGTAGGCGAGTGGTCATGTCTGGGTTAATACAGGTAGCATTATTAGAGGAGATGGTAAAGAAAGGTGTGGAAGATTTGTGAGTCGGAGTGAAGAGAAGCAGTTTTGTTTTTTTGGCATTAAGAAGAAGGGAGTGTTCCATAAACCATTTTTCTACATCGTGGAAGACTGTTTGGGTGAGGGACTGGAGGGAGGACACATTATTAGCAGAACAGATTAAAGTTGAGTCATCAGCATACTGAATGCAGATGGCTTGGGGTATATTCACGTGTAGGTCATTTATAAATAAAGAAAAGAGAAGGGGACCTAAAATAGAGCCTTGAGGAACTCCAATGTTTACTGGTAGTAAGGAAGAAAGGTTGTTTTCCCATAGCACTGCTTGTTGCCTGTTTTGGAGATAGCTCAAAACCATTGAAGAGCTTGTGAGCCAAGAGAGTATTGATTTAGTTTATCAAGAAGTATGTTATGGTTAACCATGTCGAAAGCTTTTGACAAGTCTAGAAATAGAGCAGAGGAAAAAAGATTATTGTTTTTGTTGTTATTTATGGTGTCTGTGAAAGAGAGGAGGGCAGTTGTAGTGCTGTGGGAAGGTCTGAAACCATGTTGACAATTGGCTAGTAATCTGTTTTGTAGAAGATAGTTGAGAAATTGTTTGTGTATGCATCTTTCCATAATCTTTGCTAATGGGGATAGTAAGGCAATAGGTCGAAAGTTTGAGAAGTCAGTAGAGGAGCCACCTTTATGTAGAGGAATTATATGAGATATTTCCATATGGTAGGACATTTCCCCTCAGAGATAGTCCTATTAATAAGTATGGATATGGGGTAGTCTATAGCTTCTGCAGCAATTTGTAGGTATTCTAATGGCAGTAGATCAGCGGATGGAGTACAAGGTTTAAGTTTCTTGAGAAGCTTGTAAATAAGAGCTGTAGCTACAGGTTGAAGGTGAAAGGCATTCAAGGAGGTGCTAGGGGTATTTGTGAAGATAACTGTGGATGAGGGTAATGAATTAGCAAGGATTTGAATGACTTCTGTAAAATACTTGTTAAAGGCATCAGGGATCTGGGTGGAATTGTTAAGGTTAAAGCCTGAAGGGGTAGGAGTAGTTGTATGTCCTGGTTTAAGAAGTGTGTTAATACCTGACCAGAACTTTTGAGGGTATGTTGAGTGGATTGTTGAAGGTGTAGATAAAATTCCTTTTTGTCTGTAAGAGTATCTTTCTTAGTAGCATTTCTTAATTGTTTAAAGAGGAGGTGATCTGATGGACATTTGGTAGTTCTCCATTTAGCCCACATTTTATTTCTCAGGACCATTTTATTCTTAGTTTGTCTAGTTAACCATGGTGCTGTTTTGGATCTTATCCTAGTAGAGTGAATGGGAGCATGAAAGTCAAGGATCTGTAGAAAGTTGGTATTAAAGTAGGCCACTGCCTCATTAAGTTCAAGGTGAGTCAGTGGAGACCAGTCACATGCTTTTAATTCAGCTAGGAACTTTTCAGGATTGAATATTTTTTTTGAGCGGGATGTCTTGAGTTTATGTGTAGTTGGGATATGCAATTTTTGTCTAACAACATATGTGAGCATATGGTCACTAATATTATCAGGAAGAGTTCCTGGAGTGTAGATGTCAGGATGGTTATTAATAAGGATCCAATCTAGAGTTGTTTCTTTTTTATTAGGTTTGTGGATTCTAGTTGGAGTGGTTATTAATTGAGAGAACCCATAGAGGTTTATGTGGTTAGTAGGGTGCTGGGATGAACAGGTTAACCAGTCAATGTTGAAGTCACCAAGTATTATGGTTTATTGGAGTAGCTGGTTAGAAAGTGAGCTAAGTAAGTTTTCAAGAATATGAGTATTATTTCCAGGGGGAAGGTACAAACAAATTAGAAAGATTGATTTATTATTGTTAATTTGAAGTTTGATAGATAATATTTCGGCTCTGGAGTCTAGTGATGGAAGTTCATTATAGAGGGTCACTTTAAGATTAGCTTTATAGATAATGGCTATACCTCCACCTTTCTTTTTTATGCGGTCACATCTAAGTATATTATAGCCAGGAGGGGTGATTTCCTGGTCTTGAGTAGAGGGTTTTAGCCAAGTTTCAGTGAGATATAGAATATCAAATGAATGTAAGTCTAGGAGTGCATGTAGGTGGTGAGTTTTGTTATTTAAACTTCTAATATTTAGGTGAGCTATTTGAAGGGAGTTGGCTGCTTTAGTATATGATGGTGGTATTGGTAAAGAAGTATTGTTTAGATTTAAGTTACAGTTAGTATTAGGGCCAGGGTTAGGATGAATATCTCCATGTAGGAGGAGGTTGCACTGGGGGTACAATTGGTATTTAAGGATCTTTGGTGTGCTATAAAGATACTTTTTGTTTAAGTAGTATGACATATGATATGTTCTGTGATATTTTGGTAGTAAAAAGTTAGTGGAACAAGTTATATTACTATGATTGAGGAAGTTGATAGAAGCGGTAGGCAAAGTTTGTTGGAGGTGAAGGTTATGTTCATGTAAAATGCTGTTTTCAAAGAAGGTCATGTAATAAGGTATGGATAGTAAGGCTATAGTAGCAGAAAAGAGAAGGATAAGTTTGAAAGTGGCTTTGAGTATAGGTGACATGGTAGTAAGTATCAAGTGAATATAGTCAGTGATAGTAAAGAAGTTTAAAGGGCAAGTAGTAATGTGCCAACCTACAGAGAAAGGCGTAGATTGAAAAGTAGAAAAGGAGAACAGATAAAGCAAATAGAAGATAGGCAAGGTAGTAGTAGACAGGTAGGTACTATTTAGTAGGAGTACTAAGTGTGAATGTAGATATGGAGAAGTAAAGTGATGTTGTTAAATGGGGGATAACAGATAAAGTGAGTTTGAACTAAAGATAGAATGTGGAGCTGGGTGGAGCCAGAGGAGGTTGGAGAAACTAAAGAGATAAAATATTCAAGGGGGGAGGTTTAGATATGTAGAGGAAGATGATTGGTGGAGAGTGATAGAAGGAGTGTCCAATGTGTAATAAGTTAAGGACCCCTGGGGGTGGGTGGGAATTGGGGGTAGGATGGGGAGCGTAGCGGGGCAGACACAAGTAAGGTGAGAGCGAGAGACAATCAGTAAGGTGGAAGCCCAGTGCAAGAGGCAGGAGAAGGGAACCAGAGTAAGGGTATACAGGGGCTAAGGGAAAAAATGTAAGGAGGAGAGAGCAAGGAAAGAAGAAAGGAAATTCAGGGATAGAAAATAGGGAAGCTAGTAGGGATGGAGGTAGTGAAGGGGAGGTAGGTAGAGGGTAGAGAGGACTCTCGGATAGACAAGGAAAGGGTCACTGAAACGCGGAGATGGACTATGGTAAAGGGTAAAAGAATAGTCGGGGAGGAGGTTTGGGCTGCTGGCAGAGTCAGGTGGTAGTCTAACACATCTAACCAAGTATAGGACTACTAATAACAAAAATATGCCTTTGAAAAGATCAAAAACACTGAGACATACAAAACAGGTTGCTGTGGCTTTAGTCCAGGGAGGTTACTTAACCCAGGTGGATAATACCCCCGGCTGGTTTTGGTAGGAGGATTAGGTAGCTCTTAGGATTCCAATAGGGCACTTCAGTCTTTCAGAATATAATAATAATACCTTAAGCCAGCTGGTAAGAAAAATAAAATGAAAATGTATGAGCAGAATGTTATAAAATGAATGTAGATTAAGAGGTGACAATATTCTTAAACACTACAACAGTATCAGTCTAACACAATGAAGTTAAGACATAAAAATGCATAAGCTCCATCAGGCAAGAAATAGTAGAAACATACAAGGATAAGCACCAGTATGACAACAGCCTAATGTTAAGGATAAAAGGTACAAACTGTAGTTCAGTTGAAACTCAGCATCCGCAGACATTTAAAAACAATTAACAACAATTGCGGAGGACAAGTACACATTGCAAAATAGTGGCTAAAAGGTACAAACTATCATTCAGTTAGTGATCTGCATCCGCTGGCATTTAAAAAAGGTTAACAGCAGTTGCTGAGGACAATTACACATTACAAAATAGAGGCTTTCCCCACTGAAAACTCTGAGACCTTACGCGCCGGTTCCAAGATGGCGTCAAGGAGTAATTAAGCGGGAAAAAAGAAAATAAAACAAATACTCTCGGAGAGTAATTAGTATCTCTGAGTAACAGACTCTAGTAGCTGCAGAGCATAATATAGGCAACCTGAAAGTTATTGCGACCTGGCTGGCGCTTCGGGCGAACCGAAAACAAAGTCTAGTTACTAAATTATACAGATACCTACAAGGACAGAATTACTATAAAGAACAAATAATCCCCTATAAACAGGTCAGCGCATGATAGGCAATGAGAGTTAGCATAATTAGAATGCAGGAAGTACTAGGACACAATAACTGTAATACAAAGACCTCTAAACCCTAATTAACCACCCAGCGCTAAACAATATACACAACTAAAATAAGTATAATACAGTAACTGTAATACAAGAACCTTTGACCCCTTCAAAAGAAAAGGAAAAAACCCTCTAAACCCTTACTATCTGCCCAGCGCTAAACAATATACATAAGCAAATTAAGTATAATACAGTCACTATAGTATAAGAACCTTTAAACTCTTCAAAAGAAAAGACAAAGCCCAACACTAAGGATATACAGAACTACTGTTTGGGCAGCTGATGATATGACAATGCTCGGTATAGAGAGCGCTAACTACCAGCGGATATGCAACACAGCAATATTAAACAGTATAAATTTATAAATTTACATATGCACATAGTTACAAAAAAGAAAAAAAACTCTCGTACTTTAACTCTCCAAAGAAAATAATTGCATTTTATACAGACCTGCACTCTTTTTTCCATAACCACCACTTCATTTTATTATAATATTTGGTAGAATCAATTTTTTATTAAACATAACATCATTTAACCTCTCAGTTTAGATCATCCAAATTATACCAAATAAGTTTTTATCCATATTTGTAACATATTCTTTACTATATTGTCTATAAAAACATAATAAATCATATCAATGTTTATTTGTTGATAACCTTGCAGTTCAACTATTTTGTTTTCTGTTATTTTTTCCATAAATTTTTAACTCTTTTACATGTCAAAATGATATGTTCCATTGCCGTCAGTTCCACACAATACAAAGAAACTCTCTCATCGACTTTTTTATAAGACATGTTTCCTTTAACAAGTAACTTATTAATTTGTAATCCCCATAAAAAAACTTGATAGATCATATTCTTCATACACCATTTATCCCTTTGTTTTATAGCTTTTATTTTTTTCTTTTGTTAAATGCTCCCAAGGATTCACACAATAGTTTTGTACAATAATTTTGAACAATAACCTTCTTATACCAATGTTTACTATTATCATCAACTTTATCTAATTTCCACATTTTTATTTTATAATGGTACATTCTTATTTTTTCATTTTTCCATTCCTTTTCTCTTTTATTCATTTTAATTACACACCATTCTTTTTATATTTTCTTTAAATATATTTACTACCAAATTGTTCTCTTTTCCACTTATGCCTCTCATAACCTTATACAAATTTAAAGATGCTTAATGCACTATTGGGGTTCAATAAGCCCAACTCCCCTTTATCTTTTTCCATATAAAAAACACCTCCCTTAATTGGATTTAATTTGGATCCCCAGATAAACTGAAAAACAGTTTCAATAAATTGCTTCTCCATATCTTTTGGGAGTGTATATACACTGGCTAAACTGGTTAAATATGATATTTTTCCCATCCATATTGTATTTATTACGTGCACTTTTTATATAATGACAACCTACACCTACTCCACATAATCTTAAGCCCTTTTAAATCTCTCAAGATTTTCTCCCATTGCTTCTTTATTATATCATGCTCTCCAAATTCAGTTTCTAGTGCTGATATTGTTTCCCCAAACTGTGCAACTCCCTATACCTTTACATTTTCTTTGTTAATATTCAGACCAATCTCTTATAATTTATTAAATACATTCTTAATTACTTTTTCAGTTTCCTTTCCCTTTTTACTGTTAACATATCATCAGCATAAGACATAATGATAGGATATTTTATCCCCATTTCATGAATTTATTTACTTTCATCCAGTTTCTCATTTAATCCTTTTATGACACTATTCATAACTATTAAAAATGAAATGTCACTCACTCGGCATCCCTGTTTTATACCTGTTCTCATTTTTATTCCTTAACTAAACCAACCATTTACTAAAACTTTAATATTAACATTGTCATATTCAGTTTCACATACCTTTTTTGTTTTTATACTAATATTATATTCTTCCCTTAATTGTCATAGAATGTTATGATCTATTGAATCAAATGCTTTATTTATATCAGCCATCATTAATTTTAGTTCTGTTTGATCTTTCTTAATATCATCTACTATTAAGTATCATTAATAGTTTCTAAATTCCTTTTCCTCTGGCTCCATACATACCGTCCTCTATTATATGATGCAATTTACCTTTTAATCTTTTTTGTATTGCTTGCATAAGCAATTTATAATCAAAATTATTCAACATTATATGTCTCCAATTTCTTATTTCATTCTCTTCTCCTTTCTTCCATATAAATCTCATCACCCCTTCACATATTTCGTTTTAAATTATCTCATTATTTATCATTCATTAAATACTTTTATTAACATTTCATTTTGACATAACATTCCTCCAGATTTAAGAAACTCCATGCAAGAATAAGACTATTCTTGCATGGAGTGGTTTGTGTCCATTAGAAGAGCAGCGCACCTTGTATATTCATGAAGGTACACTGCTGTTTAATCTACACAGACACGAACCATGGATGAGTTCAGGGGGCATGCCCAAGTAGTGCATGGACACTACACATGCCCCTGCACTCAGAAAGTGTTGTACGGCACTTTCTAAGTTGAACTGGCATAATATTAGAGCTTTGCTCTAATATTATGCCAGTATTTCAGTATCCGGGGACACTGAAATGAAAAAATTATAATTTCAGTGTCCGCAGACACTGAAATAAAACTTGGTAACAAGAAAGCAATGCAGGGGGTGTGTGATAGATTCTATGACACACAGCAGTTCCTGCCCAGGTGTCCTGCAGAGACCTACAATGCCAAAGAGACAAAAGGAGAGACTTTGGAGTGTTTAAGTACCATTCGTTTGTTTTCCTTGTTGCTTATTGCTATTTCCACCTAAACGCTCATTTTCTGGCATTTATTTGCTTCTCAGAACACTGATTTTACATTGAAATTGCATTTGTGCCTGCACTTTAAAAAAGTCTTTTTTTGCTGTAAATTGTATTTTTTAACTGTTACTGGCTTCCCACTCACGTGCGACAGCCATTACTGCACTATAAAAGTGTTTTTGCATTTGTTTCAAATGTTTTCTTGAAAAATAAAACAAAAAAAACAAAAGAATCTGGCTATTTTCCCACCTTACTTCTTCTTCTGGCTGCTCCCGTTAGAGGTCTCCACAGCGGATCAACTGTTTCCATTTCTTCCTGTCCTCTGCATCTTGCTCTGTCACACCAGCCACCTGCATGTCCTTTCACCACATCCATAAACCTGATCTTAGGCCTTCCTCTTTTCCTGTTATCTGGCAGCTTCAGCCTTAGCATCTTTTTCCCAATATACTCTGCATCCCTCCTCAGCACATGTCCAAACCAATGTAATCTTGCCTCTCTGGCTTTGTCTCCAAACCTTCCAACCTGGGCTGACCCTCTAATATACTTATTCCTAATCCTGTCCATCCTCGTCACACCCAGTGCAAATCTTAACATCTTCAACTCTGCCACATCAAGCTCTGACTCCTGCCTTTTTGTCAATGCCACTGTCTCCAACCCATACAACATAGCTGGTCTCACTACCCTCTTTTAGACCTTCCCTTTCACTCTTACTGGTACACTCCTGACACTCTTCTTCACCCACTCCATCCTGCCTGTACTCTCTTCTTCACCTCTCTTCCACACTCACCATTACTCTGAACTGTTGATCCCAAGTACTTAAACTCATCCACCTTCGCCACCTCTACTCCCTGCATCCTCACCATTCCTCTATCCTCCCTCTCATTCACACACATATATTCTGTCTTAGTCCTTCTGACCTTCATTCCTCTTCTCTCTAGAGCATATCTCCACCTCTCCAGGGCCTCCTCCACCTGTTCCCTACTCTGACTACAAATCACAATGTCATCTGCAAACATCATAGTCCACGGGGACTCCTGTCTGATCTCGTCTGTCAACCTGTCCATCACCATTGCAAATAAGAAAGGGCTCAGAGCTGATCCTTGATGTAATCCCACCTCCACCTTAAATGCATCCATCACTGCTGTCACACTACCCTTGTACATATCCTGTACCACTCTTACATACTTCTCTGACACTCCTGACTTCCTCATACAATACCACAACTCCTCTCTAGGCACCCGGTCATATGCTTTCTCTAAGTCCACAAAGACACAATGCAACTCCTTCTGACCTTCTCTGTCCTTCTCCATCAACACTCTCAGAGCAAACAATGCATCTGTAGTGCTCTTTCCTGGCATGAAACCATACTGCTGATCACTAATCATCACCTCCCTTCTTATCCTAACTTCCACTACTCTTTCCCATAACTTCATGCTGTGACTGATCAATCTAATCCCTCTGTAGTTACTACAGCTCTGCACATCACCCTTATTCTTAAAAATTGGTACCAAAACACTTTTTCTCCATTCCTCAGGCATCCTCTCACTTTCCAAGATTTCATTAAACAGTCTAGTTAAAAAATCCACTGCCATTTCACCTAAACACCTCCATGCTTCCACAGGTAAGTCATCTGGACCAACAACCTTTCCATTCTTCATCCTCTTCATAGCTATCCTTACTTCCTCCTTGCTAATCCACTGCACTTCATGATTCACTATCCACACATTATCCAACCTTCTCTCCCTCTCATTCTCTTCATTCATCAGCCCATCAAAGTACTCTTTCCATCTGCTCAACACACTCTCCTCACTTGTGAGTACATTTCCCTCATTATCCTTTATCACCCTTACCTGCTGCACATCTTTACTAGCTCGGTCCCTCTGTCTAGCCAATCAGTACAGGTCCTTTTCTCCCTCCTTAGTGTCCAACCTTTCATACAACTCTTCATATGTCTTATCCTTAGCCTTCACCACCTCTCTCTTTGCCATGCACCTCATCTCCTTATACTCTTGTCTACTTTCTTCATCTCTCTGACAATCCCACTTCTTCTTCGCCAACCTCTTTCTCTGTATACTCTCCTTTACTTCTTCATTCCACCACCAGGTCTCCTTGTCCTCCTTCCTCTTTCCAGATGTCACACCAAGCACCTTTCTAGCCATCTCTCTTACTAGCTCTGCTGTAGTTACCCAGCTATTCAGTAACTCTTCACTGCCACCCAGTGCCTGTCTTAACTCTTCCCTGAACTCCACCTCACAATTACCCTTTTTCAGTTTCCACCATTTGATCCTTGGTGCTGCCCTCACTCATCCTCCTCTTCTTGATCACCAATGTCATCCTACAAACCACCATCCTATGCTGCCTAACTACACTTTCCCCTGCCACCACTTTACAGTCTTCAATCTCCTTCAGACTGGCCCTTCTACTTAAGATATAATCCACTTGTGTGCATCTTCCTCCACTCTTGTATGTCACCCTATGCTCGTCCCTCTTGTTAAAATACGTATTCACCACAGCGAAGTCCATCCTTTTCGCAAAATCCACTACCACCTGACCTTCTGCATTCCTTTGCTTAACACCATACCTACCCATCATTTCCTCATCCCCTCTGTTCTTACTAAGCTAGAAAAGTCCAGTTTCAGATATCTGCTGATACCTGGCCATACCTTACTTGGACAAAAAGGAGGTTTCTTTGTTCACCAGTGAAAGTGGGGAACTCAGAACAGCCTACCTGTCCTTGGAGGAGTGGTTTCTGCCCAGAAACTGTAGTTTTATTGGCCATTTTGGGATAATTTCTATTTTGTTAATCTTTCTGATATAAAAAACGCATTTGCGCAGTTTTTGTATTTGTATAAGCTCAGCAGATAGACCTACAATGCCAGAGAGACAAAAGAAGAGACTTTGGAGCATTTAAGTACAATCTTTTGTTTTTTTCTTGTTGCTTATTGCTATTTCCACCTAAACACTCGTTTTATGGCATTTATTGCTTTTCAGAATGCTCATTTTATACTGAAATTGCATTTATTTGTGCCTGCACTTAAAGTCATTTTTTGTTGTAAATTGTATTTTTTAACTGTTACTGGCTTCCCACTCACATGCAACAGCCATTACTGCACTATAAAAGTGTTTTTGCATTTGATTCTACTGTTTTCTTGAAAAAAAAAAACAAAATAACAAAAAAATCTTGCTATTTTACCGCCTTTCTAAGCTAGAAAAGTCCAGTTTCAGATACCTGCTGATACCTGAACTGTGTTTAAGCTTCTGTGTTGGCCATACCTTATTTGTGCAAAAAGGAAGTTTTTTTGATCACCAGTGAGAGTGGGGAGCTCTGAACAGCCTACCTGTCCTTGGATGATTGGTTTCTGCCCAGAAACTGTAGTTTTATTGGCCATTTTGGGCTAATTTCTATCTCTTTAATCTTTCTGATAAATAAAAAACGCATTTGCACGGTTTTGAGCATAGCGCAGTGGTGGTTAGCTAGGGTTAAACTATCCCTGGCTTCACAGAGTTTTTCCTTTGGTACTCACCAGTCTCTCTGTTTTAGCACTGAAATCAGAGCTTTCTGACTAGCACTTGACTCAATAAGAGACAGAAGCACTTATAAACTATTGTACTCAATCCCCAACTGTTGTTTGTAGGGAACAGTCAAACTACTCTCCCCTACCAGGCAAATAAGAATAGTTCCTTAACTCATTCAGGCATGTCCAAGAGTCAGCTCCCAGTGTGCTCTCCTGTGCACCTGATGAATTCGGGCATCCTGAGGCAATGTCACAACTGCCTCATGTACACAGAAAACCCTCTCCTCCTACCACTCAACACCAAAATCTCTGAGAGATGCACTTACATAGCTAGACTTGAGGCAAAGCTCTCTCCAGTCACGACTGGAATTGACAGTCAAGAGGAGAAGGTACCAACCTGCAGCACTCTACCTACTACACATAGACCCACCACACATGCAACTGCAAACCCCACACATAGATACATAAAGACATATTCGGAGGCTCTAAATAAAATCTGACCTCCAAAGCAGACACGCAAGCAACCTACACCCACCAACACACCGCAGTCATCACATAACCACCAAAGCCAGTGTGCCGCACAACCACAGCCCTTAAGGCAAAACACCTTACCAAACACACTTGCAATAGATGACTCCATAGTCAGGCATACTGATGTCCCCCTCACCAGGCTGGACAAAGGGAAGGTCACTGTCAGTTGCTTGTCGGGTGCCAGAATTCACCACATTACCCACACACTCAGGTCACTCCACAACAAGTACAAATATGACTCTGTCATTGTCCATGTTGGTGTGAATGACCTGAGATGTACCTCCCTGGACTACATGAAAAGAGACATAGAGGAGCTATCTGATTATGTAATCAAGGCAGATAAGACCCTAGCCCTGAGTTGCATCTTACCCTCACCAAGAATGATACCTCAGTACAAGGAAAAAATGATAAATTTCAACAATTGGCTAAGTTATTGGTGTCATTCAATGGGGATCTAGTACCTGTCTGCCTGGGATGATATGCTCAACAAGCCTCGATGCTTCACCAGAGATGGCTTGCACCTGTCAACCCTGGGATTCAGGATACTGGTATAGGCTCTTGCCACCCCAATAGTGCCTTTTTTAGGCAAGGCTCAAAAAACAAATCCACCACCGCAACAAGTACTAGTGACAAAAAACTGAGGGTCATGCTGCTAAACGCTAAGAGTTTAAACCTCAAAATGCACTCTTGCGAGGCACTCCTCAACATGGAGAACATCAATATTTGTGCAGTAATGGAGACCTGGTTCAAGGCTCAAGAGAGCACCCCAGCGATTCCAGGCTACAACTCATACCACATATTTTGGCCGTAAAACCCGGACCGAAATACAAAAGGAGGAGGCGTATCCATATTCATCAAAGATAACCACACTTCCAGACTGGTTGCAAAGTATGATGTCTCGGAAATCATCCAAGTGCAACTGACAATGGGCAAAACTGCAATCCAGATTGCAGCTTGCTACAGATCACCTTCCCAGCCGCATGACATGCACTCTTCTTTCCTCAAGGTACTGGAAAACATGAGTGTCCAACCGAACACCCTTATACTGGGTGATTTCAACTACCCAAACATCAACTGGGAAAATTACAGAAGTACTAATACCTTTGCTCAGTGCTTCCTGGAGTACATTAACTCCAATGCTCTGGACCAGCTTATTAACACCCCCACAAGAGGTAAAAA
The DNA here is from genome assembly GCF_019279795.1 of Protopterus annectens. Taxonomy (NCBI): domain Eukaryota; kingdom Metazoa; phylum Chordata; order Ceratodontiformes; family Protopteridae; genus Protopterus; species Protopterus annectens. The sequence continues at coordinate 421,237,975 of NC_056731.1, forward strand.
TATACTGGACCTGGTCATCACCAACATGAGGGAGAAATGCTCCACACCTGTGGTAAATTCCTCATTGGTCAGATCAGATCATAAACTCATTACCCTAGATATCCACATACCACCCTCACCCTCCACCCCAAAAGAAACCATGGTGAAAAACTTCTCCAAGGCGAACTTTATGCTACTCAAGATAGAGGTGGCAAACTTTGCTACTCCCTAGCAGAAAGGTAATATGATTGAATCTGCTATATCCTACACAGAAGCACTCTACAAGCACCTACATGAGTGCATGGACCATGCTATCCCAAACAAGACCAAGACCCACTCCTCCAAAAAGAGGAAACCAGTCTGATGGACCCTGGCCATAAATATGGTCTATAATAGAAGGAAGAAATTATTGCAAAAATTAGTAAAACCCAGGAATGGAGGGCAACCCTGACCAACTTTAGCAAAAAGCTAAGAACCCTCAGAAAAACCTCTAAGGTGAGCTTTGAAAGAATAATCGCAACAGACACCAAAGACAATCACAAAGCATTTTTTAGCTATGTCAAAAACAAATGACAACTCACAGATCTGCTCTGAGCTACAGCATAACGGTTCAAAATTCAATGAACCAACTGACACCGCCAATATACTAGCAGATGGATCTATCTGAGTTCATCGACATTTTAAAATACCGAAAACGAAATAACCGACACCAAAACAGCGAAACTCATATAACCGACGCCAGAAGATCGACAGTTCACAAACACGACATCGCATACACCCGACACAACATACCAACAAACAAAACACATCCCCTATCCAACACTCACACACACAACACAAGCACACCAAAATCCTTACAAACAAACACTAACCCATACATACACAACTATCCACAACCCTGACCCAAACCCTTACCCTAAGGTCCGTCACTATCGCACACTCACCTAACCCGCGCCCTAACCCTAACTCACTTATCCCACCCCTACCCCTACAAAACACCAACATCGCACACTTACCTTACTCGCACACTCACCTAACCCGCCTAACCCTAACTCACTTATCTCACCCCTACCCCTACAAAACACCAACATCGCACACTTACCTTACTCGCACACTCACCTAACCCGCGCAATAACCCTAACTCACTTATCCCACCCATACCCCTACAAAACACCAACATCGCACACTTACCTTACTCGCACACTCACCTAACCCGCGCCCTAACCCTAACTCACTTATCCCACCCCTACCCCTACTAAACACCAGCATCGCACACTTACCTTACTCGCACCCTATCGTCCGTCACTACCGCAGACTTACATATCCTTTCCCCATCGCAGCTTCTCAGCGTCGGTGTCTTCTTCCGTCGGTCTTCTGCCTCGTCGATCTTCTGGCGTCGGTGACGTGACTTTCGACATTCTCGTGTCGGTTAATTCGTTTTCGACATTTTAACATGTCGATGAACTCAGATAGACCCTAGCAGATAGGTTCAGTGCAAACTCCACCCCACCCTCACCCCACAAAGGGCCCATGTCCATACCAGAAGATTGTACTGCCCATAAAATCACAGACAATCAGGTGAAAACAGCACTCTCCAAGGCAAGAAACACAGCATCCATGGGACCAGACAGCATCCCAGGCTGCATACTTCATGAACTCCAAAACAAATTAATCCCTCACCTTAATACCATGTTTAACCACAGCCTCACCACAGGTTATGTAACCACAGAGTGGTGCACGGCAACAGTTATACCACTCCACAAAGGAGGTGCCACCACTGACCCCGGGTATTACCGCCCCATCAGCCTGACGAGTCTTGCCTGCAAGGCCATGGAATGCATCATCATGGAACTCAAACAAAAACATTGGGAACCTACAAACCCTTGACCCCACCCAGTTTGGGTTTGCAAAGGGAAGGTCTTGTCTCCTAAATCTGGTTGACTTTTTCAAAATGGTCACTAAAGCAATAGATGAGGGAGTTTTTTCAAAGATGGCCGCCATTCTATAAGCACTGCAGTACTTCAGCTCTCCAAAGACCAGAGACAAAAATCAACCCTGCGGATGTACATTTGGAGTTAATCAACTAATTGACAACAATTAATAAACTATTAGAAGTCAGCAATCTTATCGAGGAAAGAAAATTGAAAACAAATACTTGGTGACAACAGGATTGGAACTGATTGCTTGGTTGATTCTGAACATAGCACCAAACAAAAGACTGAACTACCTCATTACTGAAACCTTTACTTGGTAATTATCTCTATCTGCAGCATTTCAAAATGTCAAAAGAAGATAAAAATATGGACACTACAACTACTAAAACTAAACTGTCAGCATTACAGTCTCCAGAGAAGGAATCCTTATTTAAGAGACAGAAAACATTTAAACAGTAAGAGACTGCAAAAACAGGGGCATCAGTGAAATCTGATCAACAGGTTACGATGGAAGAAATTAAGTCTGCATTATTACCTATACAAGATGCCTTAAAAGACCTAACATCCCAAACACAAACATTTAGTGAGACATGTAATCGGATTCTAACAAGAATGGAGAAAGCGGAAACCAGAATAGCAGCAAATGAAGACAATATAACATTGCTCACTAAAAGATCTGAATCACATGAGGCTGATATTCAAATGATGCAAAACAAAATTCTGGACCTGGAAGCAAGATCAAGACGCAACAACATAATCATCAGAGGGATCCCAGAATCAATCCAATATAATGATCTGACCACTTCTATCATACAAATATTTGAAACATTACTTAAGGACTCTGTGATTGTTCAGCAAATTGTCATCGAAAGAGCACATAGAGCTTACAGGGATTCCCAAGCTTCAAATACACCAAGACCTGTGTATGTCAAAATATTAAACTTCCAGGATGTGAATAAAATACTTCTAACCATAAAGAAATCTGGTGGATCTATAATGTGGCAAAGTTATAAAATTTCTATAACACAGGATTTACCAACACAAATAAGGCAGTCTAGACAAATGCTGGCTCCATACTGTAAGTTTCTAATTGACAAAAACATTAGATTTCAAATGAAATTTCCTAACAGTTTAATTTTTACTCTTGATGGCATTAAATACACTGTAAATACAAAAAAAGAAGCCAGACCTACCTTTTTGAAGCTTTTTAAGGCTTTGCCACCGTCTGAAAATTGAACAGTTCATCCTGGCTTCTTCCTGCATTAGAGTGAATGGGAGACTTCATTTATGAGGATCCGAGGCTTCAAAATCCTTTGTGTGTTCTTCTTTTTTCAGCAGGCCTGGTAATTCTCCATTTTATCTTATAATCTCGTCTTCCTAGCTGAAACACGAAAATTCCACAAAGTTTTATGGCTCCAACGAGCGCTCCTGACCCACGAGGCAACAGGAAACAAGGTAAAGGAAGCAGGGGGACCGTTTTGAGCGTGGTGCAGCTGAGAGGTCCGTTCGCGAATTGGTTCCCCCCATCGCAAGCGCGAAGATTCGAAAAATGAACTGCCTGGACTGCTGCAACTGCTGGGAAGAAAGAAGAGCTGCTGTAAATCGAAAACGAAGCTTTTTGGGACTTATTTGATGCTAAAATGACTGTAAAATGACCAATGAGGTAAAGTGTGTCAGGTAAAGATAAAAATGTATGGTTTGGCTGTTGCTGTATAAGATTCTATGGCTTAGTGGTAAATCCAGGTAATGCAGTCTATTTTTTGTTGTTTTTTTTTCCTTTTCATGCTTGTCTTTTAATTTATTGTGTTTTGTCTAGTGAATAAATAAATATCTTTTAATTTTGATCAGTTTAGGGAAAAAAAAGAAAGATAGCATAATCAGCAAACAGTAGTAGTAAATGTGTATTATAGGTGATGTTTAACTGTAATGATCTATAAAAATTAAAATGCAATATTGTGGGATTGTTTTGAAGATAAATAGCTGACCTAAATAATGGCTTGTTTTAAACAAATGTATAATAACTGTGTGCTTATTAGGTGAACTGTTAGTTAAAAGGTTTTAGAACAAGTAATTATAATGCTAATATATTAGTGCTGAATTTAAAGTTTGATAAAAGTGAATTATTTGACATGTCAGGTACAATTAGTTTACATGAATATTGGGGAAATGTACAGAGCTGTAGTTACTTGAGTGCGGTATTTACTAGGGAATGTCTGGGTTAGGCTTTGTAGACGTAGATATAGTTGGTGTAGGTTTTTTGCATGCTATTTTATTGTTAGTTAATAGAATTAGTAGATTAGCTACTTGGGGAATTTTATTTAATGTGAAAAACCTATGTTCATCCTGGTCCGGAGGAATAGTGGATAGGCACTGGGTAGGGATGGGATGGCAGTTGTTCTTCCAAAAAATTCACGAAATACCAACACTTGTCAATTTAAAGTGGAAAACACCAAATATATACCATTATTCATCAATTCATAGTTTAGAATGTGGATAATAGATTCCTGGAACGTTAAAGGACTCCAGAACATGAAAAAAAGAAAGCTGTTTCTGCATCTGTTTTTTAAATCAACAGCAGGTTTTATTCTATTACAAGAAACACATTTGACTAATGACCAGTGGGAAACAATAAAGGACAAGAAATGGATTAGGAAGGCTGTAACGGTGGAAGGGACTACAAATAGTGCTGGGGTGGCAATTATAATCAAGAATCATTTTCAAGGAGAAATTTTGGAGGACAAAATAGACAAAAAAGGCAGATGGTGTTTGGTGGTTCTCAAATCTGAAAGTTTGGATAAGCCGATAGTACTTATATGTGTTTATGCCCACAATGTGAACCAACATTATTATATAGCTTCAATTTACTCTATTCTACAGTCATATAACAACTGTTACATAGTGATGGGGGGGATTGGAATGCATACCAAGATTCTAAAATTGATAAGTTGAGAGCTTCTACAGCTTTTAATAAGCAGGCAATGGTAGCGTTTAAAGAACTGAGAACAGATTTCAAACTGTATGACCCTTTTAAACACAAACACATACAAGCAAAGGCAGAAAACTTTACTTTCTATTCTAGCTGCCATAAAATGTGGTCGAGAATTGATTTTTTTTTAATTCCAGAAGTCTTCATTTCACTTGACCCTAGGGTTTCTAATCAAGCTAGACAGCTCTCTGACCATTCTAAGATAACTTTAACTTTAAAGACCGATTTTTTTAAAACTAAAAATCATTGTGGATATAATTGGTACTTAAACCCATACCTATTAACCAAAGAAGATATAGTACAGGAAGTTAAGGAGATACTCAAACAGTTAGTATACAATATTCCCCGTAATGAACATCCATTAGATATAGAATGGGCCACAACTAAAACTTTGGTAAGAGGATTATTTATTCAGAAAGCCACTTATTATAAAAAACTGCAAAATAAAGAACAACTGGATTTGGAAACCAAAATACAATTATTGGACCAGGAGCTATTGAGGAACTACACTGAACAAACAGAAAATGAGTTGTTAAGATGTCAGAAAGAGCTGTTTCTTATGCATAACAGAAAATTGACACTGTATGAACAAAGAAGTTTAGTTAAATATGCAAATCACATTCAAACTCCCTCGAAAGCATTAGCCCGTATTATTAATCAGACAAAATCGACACGATTAATTACTGAAATAAATCATAACAATACGTTATATACTGATAAGTCAGATATCATGAAGATTTTTGAATCAATTTTTAATCAGATATATGGTGAGCAACAAACTCATGTGCATGATAAAGAGAGAAAAGAGTTCTTACAGAAAATTAATTTTCCCAATATTGACAAGGATTCTCATGGAGAATTGACTGCCTTGATTACAGTTGAGGAAGTTTTAGAGGCAATTAAGAAATTAAAGCCACATAAAGCCCCAGGACCAGATGGTATGACCTCTGAATTTTATAAATCTTTTAGTGGGATTCTGAGCACTGTACTTTCACAGACCTTTAATTATATCATTTCGAATGGCAGCAATGATCTTAATTTTAGTGCTTCAAGAACAATTCTGATATTGAAAGAGAATAGTGATCCCAAAAATCCAGACAATTACAGGCCCATATCACTGCTGAATATTGATATGAAAATCATGACATCTATTCTAGCTAGTAGATTAAAAAAATAATAAACTTGATAATATCAGAAGAACAGGTGGGGTTTATAGAAGGGAGACAGACTACAGACAATACATTAACTCTTCATACATTAATATCTTATGCGAAGTATAAAAATATGAACATATATGCTTTAATAATTGATGCTCAAAAAGCATTTGATAGAGTTAATTTGGCATATTTATTTGAAATATTATCATATTTCAATATACCTCAGGTCTTTATTTCTACGTTAAGAAATTTATACAAGAATGCATACACTAGTTTATCTATAAATCATGAATGCTCCAAAAGGATTCAAATTAAAAATGGAACTCGACAGGGATGCCCATTGTCTCCCATACTGTTTAATCTGTATTTGGAACCTTTATTTCTTCATATGAAACAAAATGTTTTTTATAACTTTCTTGTACTTCTTGGGATAAAGGTTAGGATGGCTGCTTTTGCAGACGATCTAAATATATACAGTACCACACCGGTGTCGGATACGGAAAAAATACTAACAGCAATACAAACCTTCGAGAAAATTGCTAATTACAAACTAAATTTAAAAAAAACCAAAATATTCCCTCTAAAGACACCTACACCTTTTTCAATGCTACCATTGATAGGAAGAGTAAGGACAGAAGAAAGAATAAAATATTTGGAGATTGACTTCTCAAGTGAAAATAGAGAATTTTTTATCAACAATATTAAAGCAACTGGAGACCGAATAACAATGGATTTGAAAAGATGGAGTAAGTTGAAGCTACCGATGATGGCAAGAGCAGCGATAATAAAAATGAACATTCTCCCCAGAATGCTTTATATTTTTAGAGCAGCACAACTTAAAATCACGAAATCTTTTTTTAAGCAGTTTCAGATAGGATTGGGGAAATTTCTGTGGGAACCCAGAAAAACGAGAATATCCTATGAGAAACTGATGGCTCCTAAAATGAGGGGGGGGGTTGGATTTACCGGATTTTGAGTTGTATTATACAGTGATTCAGGCCAATAGGATTTTAAGGGTGTCTTACTTGGACAGTGAAAATAGCAAATGGATACCCAAATGGGTACTGCTAAATTATAAACACATAAAAGGAAAGGGAATTAATGTTAAAGCTGTACCATTTTTGAATATAAGAACATTGAGTAAATATGAGTTAATGGAGCACATCAAGATATGGGTAATGGCGACTCAAACTCTGTTTGCCTCCTTGAACCTATTAAAATATATGATGATGTTTCAACCGTTTCATGGGAATCCTAATATGACTATTGGTAATCAACTGATAGACTTAAAGAAATTTCCATTTATTAAGGATTTAACTGTAAGTGATTTATACCCCTTCTTAGGAGTAGCGGTACAAGATATCTTAAAAGAGATGAATCTTCCCATTTCTTATTTAATTATAATGAGGCAGATAAAAGATTTGGCCATAAATTATTTTAACAGTTCTGAAATTAAAAAAGAGGAACTAGTTATTTCGTGTCATCTGTGGGAAGCATTGCAACAAGACAGAAAATACATATCCTCAGCGTATAAAATGGTAAAAGAGAGAAAATATAATAATCATATTCTGTTATCGAAATACTGGAGAGAGAAATTGCCATCCCTAGACGATATTAAAATAGTAGAGGCGTTTAACTTAACATTAAAATCCGTATCACTTCAAAAACTGGTCTTTACTCAATTGATATTTAACAATGCGTATTATACCCATCTAACACTTCATAAATTTGATTCAAAAAAGTCACCTAAATGTCCACAGTGTGCAGATCAGACAGCAGACCTGTTACACATGTTCTGGAGTTGCAAGTGCATTTATAAATTATGGAACTCATTAAAGTTGCAGCTACAAAAAATGGGTTACCAAAACTCAACACTCACCTGGGAATTTTTGATTTTACATATTCCACTGGAGAATTTGGACAAAACAAAAAAGATTGTAATTATGAATATTAGTTTACTAATGAAATTATATATAGCCACAAATTGGTTGAACCCAGCACAGACATCGTGGCAAAATTTTAGGCTGTTAGCGATTAAGCATATTTTAGCGCACAAATTGTTAATTAGCAATAATAAGAAAAGTATAAACAGTATAAAAATTTGGGAACAAATCTTTAATATTATTTTGGCTTAGCGGTTCCTATCCACTTTCCTTTAGGACATTCTGTATGTGTACTAACACATTCTTGGATTAGATAGAAAATGTAGAAATAATACAAATTATTGGCTTGAGTTGGTTCATAATTGTCTATAGTAGATGCTTTTATGTTTATTTTTTTTTCATTTTCCTGTACTTGATTAATATGATATTTATTCTTAATGTATAATGTGGAAATTCAAAATGGAACTAAAACATTGGAAGCAGTATTGTACATAATGTAAATAGTGTGTTAAATGTATAATGGTTTTGAAAAACAATAAAAACGATTATTGAAAAAAAAAAAGCAATACATGAGGGAAAAGTGGTTCACACAGCATACCTTGATCTTGCAAAGGCCTTCGATACCATTCCCCACTCGGGAATTATTAACAAACTCACCAACCTAAATATAAACCCCTACATTACAAGATGGGTTGCTAACTGGCTCACGGATAGAACACATTCAGTGAGAATAAGAAACGCTAGATCTGACTCCAAACCTGTGATTAGTGGTGTACCACAGGGCTCAGTCCTGAGACCCCTCCTGTTCAGTATTTACTTCTCGGAGGTACAAGCAAACACAGAGGGACTATGATAACAAAGTTCACAGACAACTGCAAACTGGGTGCCATAACTGAGACCCCTACTGACGTAGATATCCTTCATAGGTTCATAGGTTCATAGGTAGGTACTAGGCTATTGGCCCTAGGGCCTGTATAAGCATACCCAAAAGGTACTCTGGCTTTCGCCACCCAAGAAAATTATTTTCCTGTGCCACTGTTGAGCAGAGCCACAGAAGTGATCTCTGGGGTGAATTTCCTACCTCACATCCAGTCATCAAGATTTTTCTAGAAGAGTGCTAATGAGGAGCTTTGTTTGATATAGATAGGTAGTTTGTTCCATAGTATACAATGTATAAACACTGTGGGACTCACCACGATAAGGTAAAGAAGTTCATTCAAAAATATGCAGCATATTTCCAACAAAACGATTTATTTACATTGTAAATATTAGTTGATTTACAGTATTCAATAAGTAGTAGTGGCTATTTTTACGATGTTATATATATATTCATACCTGCTTATTTTATATCTTCAGGATTGTTTATGTCATGTCCAGAGTTATGGATTAGTTATGTTTAATAGATTTTTTAAGATGAATTAAATAAAAATATATACTTATTTATTTATATATATATATATATATATATATATATATATATATATATTAAATATATTTTATAGTTGGCATTTTAACTTATTAAAACATACTTAGTGTTGTCATGCAGTATGTATGTACCTTTAAATAGGTTTAAGGTAGAGTGATATATTGATTAACAGATTAATTGGATAATTGATTCCATTGCAACAGTATTTAAATGGAAGGATTTTATTCTAATATTGATCTGAAGAAGCGTACGTTGTGGTACGCGAAAGCGCTTATCCTGTATTACCTTCTCAATAAATCATTTTGTTGGAAATATGCTGCATATTTTTGAATGGACTTCTTTACCTTATCGTGGTGAGTCCCACAGTGTTTATACATTGTATTTTACGCCTTTTCACTTGGGGACTCTCTGTGTGCTGCAGTATCTGCTTTACTACTTGTTCCAGAGTATGGGAAGTCTCTGGGACAAGAATCTATCCCTCCAGCATGTTATGTTTATTGTGGTGACAAGGTTTAGGTACCTAGAGCATGTAGCTCGTAGGGATTGGGATTTCTTAAGTGGAGCATGTCTAAAAGCTCTGGGTTTGACATAACATTGTGTGTTAGGCAGAGATCCCCTCTGAGTAGGTGATATGTGATGGAGTAAAGCTGCAGTTTTTTGAGACGGTCTGCGTAGGGCATCTGTTTGAGGCCGGTAATTCTCTTTGTGGGGTATTTCTGCGGCCTTTCCAGTTGTTGTAGATGTCTTGTGAGGTACATACCAAAAGGGGCATTGTACTCTATAATGGGTCTAATGAGTAATGAGTAGAGGGAAACAATGACCTCTTTTTTCCTGGATTAGAAACCTTTTGTGATGAGGTGTGCCACGTAGAAGAATTTCCTGACCACTGTGGCAATGTGATTATAAAGGAGAGACTACTGTCCACCTGTGTCCCAAGGTCTCTTATCACACTTTTGGTGTTAAGTAGACTACCGCCTATGTGGTAGTTCATGGGTACAGAGTTTTTACCAAAAGGGATGACAATGCACTTTTTGGCATTGAGCTTGAGGCCATGGCTTTGACACCAGGCATCTGCCTCAATGAGGCCCTTTTGTAGGATGTGCACATCTTTTGGAGTTTTGATTATGGCTCCTAGTTTGCAGTCATCTGTGAACTTCATTAACCAAAGACATTCTGTGTTAGCCTGTACTTCAGAGAAGTAGATACCAAACAGGAGAGGACCCAGGACTGAACCCTGCGGTACTCCATTTGTCACTGGTCTGAAGTTGGATTTGGAGTCTGCTACTTTCACAGTGTTGGTTCTGTCAGTGAGCCAATTGGCAACCCATCTTGTGACATAGGGATTTATGCCTAGTTTAGTGAGTTTATCTATAATTCCAGAGTGGGGGATGGTGTCAAAAGCCTTGGCATGATTTAGATAAGCTGTGTGAACCACCTTACCCTAATCTATGGCTTTGATGACTGCTTCAAAGAAGTCTGTCAGGTTTAGGAGACATAATCTGCCTTTTACAAACCCAAACTGGGTGAGGTCCTGAGTTTGGAGATTACCAATGTCATTGTTTAAAACTTCCATGATGATACTTTCCATAGCGTTGTAGACCAGGCTCATTAGGCTAATGGGGCGGTAGTTTCTGGGGACCGTGGTGGCTCCCCCTTTGTGGAGTGGGATAACCATCACTGTGCGCCATTCAATGGGCACATAGCCTGAGGTGAGGCTATGACTGAACATGGTACTTAGGTGGGGTGCCAGTTTGTTCTGTTGTTCATGTAGAACACAGCCTGGGATGTTGTCAGGTCCCATGGATGCTGTGTTCTTGGCTTTAGATAGTGTATTTTGTACCTGTGCAGCCTTGATTACAGGAACTCTGCATTCTTCTGGTATAGAGATGGGCCCTTTAGGGGATGTCAGGGGATAAAGTTAGCACTGAACCTATCTGCCAGGATGCTGGCAATATCAGTTGGTTCTGTATATTTAGTGCCATTGTGCTGTAACTCAGAGCAGATCTGAGTGTTGCCATTGAGATTATTGACATAGCTATAGAATGCTTTGTGGTTGTCTTTAGAGTCAGTGGCAATTTTGTTTTCATAACTAGCTTTGGAGGATTTTATGAGGGATCTCAGCTTCTTACTGAGGCTGACCAGGGAGTTTCTCCAATCATGAGATTTTACTCTTTATTGCAACAGTTTTTTTTTCTTCTGTTGCAGAGTTTGTTTATGGCAGAGGACCACCAGATTGATTTCCTTTTTTTGGAGGATAGCATCTTGGTTCTGTTAGAGATTGCATGATCCATGCACTCATGTAAGTGTTTATAAAGTGCATTTGTGTAGGATCCAGCAGTCATACCTCTATTGTCCATCAGCATGGGTGTCATGAAGTTTGCCACTTATATCTTAAGAAGTGTGAAGTTGGCTTTGGAGAAATGTTTTACTGTGGTTTCCCTAATGGGGGGTGGGGGTGGGATGTGGATGTCAAGGGTGATTAGCTTGTGGTCGGATCTGACCAACGAGGACCTCTGGTGTGGAGCACCGGTTGCCCATGTTGGTAATAACCAGATCTAGGATATTGCTGCCCCTGGTGGGGGTGTGGATAAGTTGATCCAAGGCATTGGAATTTATGAATTCCAGAGAACATTGAGCACAAGAGATGGTACATGAGTAGTTTTCCCAGTTAATGGTGGGGTAGTTGAAATCATCCATAATTAGGGTGTTAGGTTGTACCCTAATATTTTTCAGTGTATCAAGAAATGAGGAGTGGGAATCCTGGGGCATGTTGGGGGATCTGTAGCAAGCTATGGTTTGGATTGCAGTCTTGCCCAGAGTTAGCTGCACTTGGATAATCTCGGATGCATTATGCTGAGCAACTAGCCTGGAGGTGTGGATATCCTTAATGAATATGGACACGCCTCAGCCTTTAGTGTTTCGGTCCAGGTTATGTGGCCGAAAGGTGTGGTATGAATTATAGCCTGGTAATGCAGGGGTACTCTCTGGAGCCTTGAACCAGGTCTCTGTCACTGCACAGATGTCAATGTTCTCCATTTTAAGGAGTGCCTCACGTGAGTGCATTTTGAGGTTTAGACTTCTAGCATTGAGTAGCAATACCCTCAGATTCTTCTTGCTTGTACCTGTTACGGTGGTGAGTTTGTCATTTGAACCTTGCCTAAAAAAGGCACTATAGGGGTGGCTAGAGCCTTAGCCAGTATCCAAAATCCCAAGGGAGACAGGTGCAGACCATCTCTGGCAAAGCATCGTGGTTTGTCGATCATGTCATCCCAGGCAGACAGATACTGGATCCCCTTAGAATGACACCAGAAGCTTAGCCAATTGTTGAAGTCAATCATTTTGTCCTTGTATTGTGGTATCATTCTGGGTGATGGCAGGATGCTACTCAGGGCTAGAGTCATACCTGCCTGGGCTACAAGATCGGACAGCTCCTCCATGTCCCTTTTCATGCAGTCCAGGGAGGTACATCTCAGGTCATTCACACCAACATGGACAATGACAGAATCATATTTGTACTTGTTGTGGAGTGACCTGAGTGCATGCATTATTTGGTGGATCCTGGCACCTGACAGGCAGCTGACAGTAACTTTCTCTTTGTTTAGCCTGGTGAGTGGAACATCAGTGTGCCTGACTATAGAGTCACCTATGACTAGAATGTTGGGTACGTTGTTATGCCTTATGGGCTGTGGTTGAGTGGCACACTGAGTTTGTGGGCTATGTGTCATTTGGGTTGTGTTGGGGGGGTGGAGGTTGCTTGTGTTTCTGCTTTGGAGGTCCCTATTGCTTGGGCAGGTTTTTACTGAGAGCCTCCGTGAATGTAGGTGTGTCTTTTGTGTTTCTATGTGTGTGTTTTGGTGGTGTAGGTTTTGAGGGACTATGTGCTGAGTGTGGTGTGGTGTGGTGCAAGTGTTTACCTTCTCCTCTTGACTGTCTAGTCCAGTCTTAGGTGAAGAGAGCTTTGCTTCGAGTTTGGCTATATAAGTGCATCTCTCACAGGTTGTAGTGCTGGGTGGTAGGAGGAGAGAGTTGTCTGTGTACATGAGGCAATTACTGCATTGCTCCAAGATGCCCAGATTCATCAGGTAGACAGGAGAAAACACCGGGAGCTGACCCTTAGACATGCCTAGATAGGTGCTTATTTGTTAAGTACTAGAAACTGTTTTCCTCTAGACAGTGAGGAAAGTTGAGTGCTGTAGTAATTTGTAACATATTTAGTGCTTACAATAAGTTCTGAACAAGTGCTGAGCTCAAAGAAACAGACTTGAGTGCTGAAACTAAAAACCTGGCTAGATCAAAAGGGTCTTACGGATACAGATACGTGGTGTCAAAACCAAGGCCTCAAGCTAAATGCCAAAAAGTGCAGTGTCATCCCCTTTGGGAAAAACCAAGTACCTATGAATTACAACATAGGTGGTATCCCACTTACACTGACAGAGTGATAAGAGACCTAGGGACTCAGGTGGAGAGTAACCTCTCCTTCGACAACCATATTGCTAAAGTGGTTAGAAAATCCTTCTACATGGCCCACCTTATCACAAAAGGGTTTGCATCCAGGAATAAGGATGTTATTGTCCCCCTCTACTCATCACTCATTAGACCCATTATTGAATATAATGCCCCATTTGGGATGTACCTAACCAGACATCTGCAACAACTGGAGAGGCCTCAAAAGTACCTCACAAAGAGGATAACGGGCCTCAAACAGTTGCCCTATGCCATGAGGCTAAAGAAACTCAGACTGTGCACGGTCTCATACCGGCTACTCAGAGGTGTCCTCTGCCTGACATACAAGGCTATGTCAAACCCTGAATTGCTAGAAATGCTCCACCTAAGGAAACCCCAATCCACCAGAGCTACACGCTCAAGGGATGTAAACCTGACATCATCAATAAACAGGACTTGGAGGGACAGATTCGTGTCCCTGAGAATTCTCTTGCTCTGGAATAAGGTCCCCATATATGTGAGGCAGAGCTCCTCATTAGCGCTTTTTCAAAAGGAATCTTGTTGAGTGGATGGGAAACAAGAAATTCACCCCGGGAATCACTTTGGTGGGGCTGCTAGACAAGGGTGTAGGAAACTAAACCACTTGGGAGGGAAGCGTAAGCAAAAAATTTTTTTGGCTAGGCTTAATTATGCCCTAGGGCCAATAGCCTAGTACCTACCTATGAACCTATGAACATAACACCCCCTGCATTGCTAAAGTGCTGTACGGCACTTTTGTAACCTGCTACAGCAGAAAATGTGTGCTAATGCACACATAGTGGGGGATAAATCCCCCAAAAGTGAAAAAGCACTAATATAGCCCCACAAACATGGAAGGTTGATAGAGAACAGGTCATGCATTAGCATGAATCATGTAAGGGTAGAACTCTGAAAGCAAATGTATGCCAATATTCCCTCACAGCAGTGCATGTTAACAAAGGCACAAATGATGGGGGGAATAAATACATTAGGGACATACCTGAAAAAAAGCCCTCACATACTTAGAAAGTTGATAGATAACAGGATATGTATTAGCAGGAGTCCCTGAAGGACAGAAGCCTGAAAGGCAAATGGATGCCAGTATTTCACGATTGCAGTCCCAAGTAGTTGCAGAACACAACAATCCACACCCATATAACTTAATAATATAATAATAATATATACTTTTTTCACTAGGAATGTTTAAGTGTAGCTAAGTGGCCGTGCACATTATGGCCACCCGCTAGGCATAGCTTAAACATCCCATAGGAGCTGAATGCAAATAGACAGTTGAAATTTCCAAGCCAAGGTAGTGTAGTCTTTGGAGTTGTGGCTTTGTAAGCAGGTGTTCATGGTTCGAGTCCCAAGAAGGCAGTTTATTTTCCTATGTGAAAGTAGTGTTAAAATTATTTTAGTAAACTGAAATTATGTAGCAACTTTTTTTTGTCAACCAGGGTAGTGTAGCAGTTCCAAAAGTGAGATGTCAGTATAGAAAAGATGCAAAACCACCATATAAACACAAGTTCCCCATACAGTATAGTCACACAAGAATATAATTTAATGAAAGCACATATGGGGATGTCATGGAAGGCAAATGTAAAATTAGAATGTGTATATAAATATTACTTTATAATATAAAATTGTAAGTATAATATGCTTAAATGTGCCATAATCACTCTGTATCCATCAGACTTTGTTCTGCCTAGCAACAAAATAGTTAGCATTGCCAGCTCTCAAACCTGGGATGCTGTCCTCTATAATCACAGTAACATACCACTACACCATCTGAGCTGTGCAAACCTTTAGTGCTTTAACAAACATATCATAAATTCTGGTCATTTAACATTAATGAAAAAAACAGCAGTCCCCAGTGTAAAACCCATAACCTTGAACACTACAGTCAGAGGAATGTACCACTATGCAATCTGAGACAGCAGTTTTGACATTGCTTTTTCAAACATATCATGCAATAGAGGCATACAAAGAAAGCTTTATGGAAACATTCATGTGTTGTATATAGACATATATACATACACACACACATTCACACACACACACACACACACACACACACACACACACACACACACACACACACACACACACACACACACAAACACACACACACTCACACACACGGAGAAATGGGCTACATATAGGGAAATATTTCAAATATTGCCATTATAAATGAAGACATTTGCTACAGCAACAAGGTGCATTTCAGCAGACAATTACTGAAGGATATGAGGATGGAAACTGAAATGTTATGTCATTATTTACTGACATAAATCCTTGGATCGTCATCATGATTTACCAGACAAATTCAAATAAATTGTGGAACTGAGACATCCAGACATTCTGTGAAAATCCTGGCAGTAGAGAGGTATGCTCAGAACACCTTAGTGCAATGAATCTGGACCAAGCCTGACAAAGTGGGGGGACAAAGGCCTGAAAATAGGGACATATCCAAAATATGTCAGTAGATAAGCTGAGAAAGTTGATGTAGCAATACTGTATGTCCTAACATATATCAACTGAAATATCACAATTCCAGAACTCAATTGCTTCTCATTAGTTAGTGGCCTCAATCCCCAAATCATCCCACTGATGTGTCAGGAATACAAAACAGTTATGGGGACCAGACCAAAGATATCAGACAGACAACTGGACATCCTACGAATATGTGGACATAACACAACATTAGGGAAACTACACTGAGCTACCCAGCAATGTCTAAACTACAATCATTCCAGCTCTGGGGCTGTACACATGCATTAGCAAATATAACAGGCACTACAGGGATGTAAAACTAGTGGAAAACAGACACTGCTGTGAAAGTGCATATCCCAAAACAATTGCACCACAGTCACAGCGACATACCAGTAAGCAAACTGAACAGTACATTATAATGACTGCGTGAGCAACAAAATCCTGTTTGCCACTCCCACATTACCCCTACATATACTGCCCCAAGTCACAGTGTAGTGGGAATCCTGAGGTGTTATGGGACATGTCACGGTCTGCATGTACAAACATATATAGGTGATAGGGAACCAGAAACTGGAGCAGCATGCACAGTCAGAAAAGGCTCATGACACTCACAGATATCCCTTCCCTACACAACCTAAATAACATGTACACACTACACTGCTACAGAATCCTGACAGTCTTTTAACAATGGGCAGATATTCACAGACCTCTCAAATGTACAGTTTCCCACAGAATGTATAGGCACAGGACTCATATCTATGGCCGCTTCCTTGTTACATGTCTGGGGGTCTATGACATTACAGGAATGGTAGCAGGAATGAATGCAATAAATAATAATACTACATACCTCTGAACCTCTTAATGCATGATATCTAGACAAAGCCTGATATAATTGGGGGACAGAGGCCCAAATACAGGGGTATATTGGATATATTGCTGTTATAAATGTAGACAGTTGCTGGTGTTACTGGCTTTGTTGTAACATATCTTTTCTGAGAGATACAAAGTCAGTAATACCAATGGATGTTAGCATTTACTGACTGCATTCCTCAGAGTATCCTACTGATTAGCCAAGGACAACAACTGTCTGGGTAACAGACCAAACATATGAGCCATGCATCTGGATGGTTTCTGGGTCTCTGGATAGTGTAGCGGTATGACCACAGTGATGCTGCAGAATGGAAGTTCTCTGACGGCTGCCAAACATGTCACCCAGCACCTTATGAAGTGCAATAAAACCAACATGACACTTCCCTACATCACCTCTGGGCAATTACCTATGTATATTCAAATATAGCATGCACTAGAGGGATGGAACTGTAGTGAAAAGCAGAGAGTGGTGAAAATTGTCCACCCAAAAACATTTGCACCACAGTCACAGCAACATACCAGTACCCAAAATGAACTCGAGTAGAATGACTGCCTGAACAAACATATCATGATTGCCAGTCACACACTATACAGACATATAATGGCCCAATTCACAGTGTACTGGGAATCCTTAGGTGTTATAAGACATTGCACAGTCAGCCCCTACAGGCATACAGACCTGATAAACCACCAGCAGCTATAGCAGCATGCAGAGTCAGATAGGTAAAGGATGTATGACACCCACATCTGCTACTCTCTCTACTCAGCCAAACAAACATCTACACACAGCACTGCTACACAATCTTGGCAGTCTTTTCACAATGGCCAGACATACATAACTGTCATATGTACAGATTTCCACAGAATTACCAGGGTGTGGAACCATAATCCTGGCCACCGCTGCATACCATGGACAGGAGTCTGCCAGGTCATTGGCATGATAATTGGAGTACAGTTGGTAATTAAAGATATACCATAAGTCTGCACCTCATAGTGGACAACACATAACATACTTGTGAGACTTGGGGCTGGAAAGACGGACATATCACACATAATGGTGTTACAAACTGAAACAGTAGCTGGTGTTACACATGTTGTTGTAACATAACATCCCTGAAGGATATGATGTCTGGAACACCAATGGATGCCAATGGTTACTGACTACAATCCTCACATTATTCTACCAACCCCACAAAAACAGATGCTGTTTGAGGAACAGACCAAGCATAACAGGCAAACATCTGGCCAGTCTGTGGACAACATGCCAGTTGAGAGGTATGTCAAAGGCATATCATTGTCAGATGTTGTCACCCAGTTAATGCATGTCCAGATGAACCCTGTCAATCTAGCAACCCTCCATGTGTATAACAGCACTAATGACATGCAATCTGCACCCAATTCTGGAGCTTTGTTACCCATGTTGTTAGGCTGTCTCCACATGTCCTGTCCTGTGAGATATTTACATCTACTGTCTGTGAAGCTGTAGCCCTCACACCTCCATAATGTCCCCCACACAGGCAAGGAAAATGGGCAAGGCCCACATGAAGGGTGTCCCATATGTTGGAACTAGCAGCAGTGTTCAGGCCAACACCACAATACTATGTGGGCACCTACATAGCTTTATGGCATCAGGAATACCCAACAGGACAACATCAACCCCCTCAAGGTAGGTTGAATGCCTATGGTGGACAGCAGCAATACACAACTACCATCATAGGTGGAAATAGTCACAGGATGGGCCAAGAAGGAACAGGTGCCTCATTGGAAGCCATGTCTCCTTGTTCTGCACAAGCAAATAAGGTCACAGGTGATGTTCCCTAAGGCTGTCTTTGAGTGCAAACTAGAGACATCCACCAAGACCAATCACTAGGCCTTCCAGATGTGTGTCTGCAATTCCAGAGGCAACACATATATCTGTTCTGTAGTGGTGGTCAATAACACCACATATACATATGCCATGGATATAGGCAACCGGGTGCAGACAGGTGAAGTGTAAACATCACCCCGTCCCCCCATAGGTACACATGTGCGTGTATAGCACCTGCCCCCCTCCCCTCATGATCAGGAAGCTGGTCTGTAATGCCCTCTCAAAGGCAACACATAGAGGTAATCCAAAATGCAAAAAAACAGCCAGCACCAAATGGAAGGGACAAAAAAGACTTTAATAAAGTCGTACCACAGTCAACAGACCAGTTTCAGCCAAAAGGCCTTTATCAATGTATCATATTAACTGTAGTTAACCAAAATCTATTTATATATAACCAACCAATTAAATCCATAATTAACTAATCATCACTTAATTCACAAATGTTCATTTAAACCAGGTGGAAATAAACAACCCAATCTCACAATCTATAATTTCTCCTTTTTTATTAAGATTATGATGCCAACCTGTCTTGCAATTTCTATTTTCCAAAATGTTATCAATAATAATAAATTGAAATCTGGCAGAAGTGTGGTTAATAGTATGTTTATATAAAGCATTTGTTAGGTGTTTATTCCTGATGTTACTAAGATGTTCGGATATACGCAACCTCATAGGTCTGGAAGTTTGACCAATATAAAATGCTGAGCAAGTGCAAACTGCAAGATAAATGACCCAATCACTTCTGCAATTAGTAAAAGTATAAATATTAAAGATCTGTGATGTATTTTTACTAGTGAACTCCCTGGTTTGACTGATATATTTACAAAAGGAACAATGGCCACAGGGAAACAACCCACTACCCTAGCACCATCCAATGCAACCTGCAACAAGCTAGCTGATTATATATTATGTTTATAGTGACTAAAATTACTCCCCAGAATCTTACCTCTGTGAAAAGAAAATAAACAAATATCACCCAACAAATTATTTAATCTATCATTGGCCAATAGAATGTTTCAGTGTTGCTGTATTAAATCCATAAAGTAGTGGGTGTTCCTACCATAAGTTATTGTGAATCTAATATGTTGACTTGAATCCCTGTTGGGACACTTTTTATACATAAGCAAATCACTTCTAGGAAGCTTTTGAACCTCCTTGTTGATTTTAACTAACTGTACTGAAGAATAACCGCTTACAGAGAAATGTTTTATTAAATTCTGATCACTAACCTACTGGGTAGCACTAGAAAGCTTTAAACTGATTCTAGCTTAGGAGAGAGACTTTGGAGTGATTATGTATCAGTTTTCTGCACTTTCTTGCTGTACTTAACTGTTTTATGCCTAAATGCAGATTTCCAGCATTTATTGTGATTTAAAAGCTTTTTTTTTTCACATATTGTATTTATTTGACTGCATGCACTTTTAAAAAGTTGTTTTTTGTTTAATTAATTTATTTAACTGTTGTAGGCTACACACTAAAGTGTGATAGCCTTTTCTGATCATTTGTAGTCGTTTAAAGTTGTTTTAAGTGTATTATTTACTGTTTTTGCCTTATCTTTTTAAAAAAAACAAAAAACAAAAAAAATCCTTGTTTCCTGCCTCTCTAAGCTAGTATAGTCCAGTTTTCATGTTAGTGCGGGATTCAGGGCTGTGATACTAGTTTCTGAGTTGCCCATACCTTACTTGGATAGAAGGAAGTTTCTCTGTTCACCTGAGAGAGAGGGGAGCTTTGTAAAACATGTCTGTCCCTGGAGCAGTGGTTCCAGGCCAGAAGTTAGTAGTTTACTGGCCATTTTGGGCTAATTTCTATTTCTTTCATTCTCTACTATAAAAACCATGTTTGCACGGTTTTGCACATCGGGCAGTGCCGGTTAGCTATGGTTAAATTATTCCCGGCTCCACTAAGTCTCCTCTTCAGTTTTTCACTTGAAACTAGACTAACTCTCAACCTAAGCACTCAAAAAGCATCATACAGCCCAGCACTTGCTGAGACCAAATAGCAGGCACTAATATACACTGACACTGATTGTCCAGCAGGGCAAGGCTCTTTATTCACCCCTCACCAACCAAGTGACTAAGCAGCTCACCCTACTATTCAGGCATGACCAGAGGGCAACTTCAGGTGGACTCTCCAGTCCAACTGGTGAATCTAGGTATCCTGAGGCAATGTTACAACAGGCAACCCTCTCCTCCTACCACAAAACACTAACATATGCGAGAGATGCAATTATACAGCCAAACTGGAAGCTAAGCTGTCTCCACCCAAGACTTGAACAGACAGTCAAGAGGAGAGGGTTAACACTTGTACCACAACTCCAGCCGCACACAGACCTACTAAAACAGCACTGGCAAAAAATACACAAAAATACACAAAATCATGCTCGGAGGCTCTAAATAAAAACCTGCAAAAGCATCAGAGACCTCCAAAGCAGACACCCAAACAACCTGCACTTCCCGTCACAAACCAGACAACACATAAAACACAAAATCAGTGTGCCGCACAATCACAGCCCTTAAGGCAAAATAACATACTTAACACACTAGTAATAGGTGAGTCTACAGTCAGGCACACTGACGTCCCACTCACTAGGCTGGACAGGCAGAAGGTTACTGTTAGCTGCCTGTCAGGAGCCAGAATCCGCCACATAACACAAGCACTCAGGTCACTCCAGAACAAGTACAAATATGACTCTGTCATTGTTCATGTTGGTGTGAATGACCTGAGACGTACCTCCCTGAACTACATGAAAAGAGACATGGAAGAGCTCTCTGATCATGTAGCCCAGGCTGGTATGACCCTGACCCTGAGTAGCATCCTGCCTTCACCAAGAATGATACCTCAGTATAAAGAAAAAATGATGAATTTCAACAATTGGCTAAGCTTCTGGTGTCATTCAAATGGAATCCAGTGTCTGTCAGCCTGAGATGACATGCTCGACAAGCAGCGTTGCTTCGCAAGAGATGGCTTGCACCTGTCACCCCTAGACTTTTGAATATTGACCAAGGATCTTGCTGCCCCCATAGTGCTTTTTTAGGCAAGGCTCAAAAGTCAAACCCACCTCCGTAAACAGCACAATTAACAAAAAACTGAGGGTTATGCTACTCCATGCTGGGAGTTTAAATCTCAAAATGCCTGTGCTCGAAGCACTCCTCAGTATGGAGAACGTCGACATCTGTGCAGTAACTGAAACCTGGTTCAAGGCTCCAGAGAGCACCCCAGCACTACCGGGCTACAACTCATACCACACGTTTTGGCCACAGAACACGGACCGAAACACAAAAGGAGGGGGTGTATCCATACTCATCAAGGATACCTACAGCTCCAGGTTAGTGGCGCAGCATGATACCTCTGAGATCATCCATGTGCAACTAACATCGGGCAAATCTGAAATGCAAATTGTGGCCTGCTCTAGATCACCCTCCATGACCCAGGACCACCACTCCACCTTTCTGGAGACACTGGAAAACATGAAGGTCCTACCAAACACCCTTATATTGGGCGATTTCAATTATCCTACCATTCACTGGGAAAACTACTCGAGTACAAATTCCCAGGCCCAGCACTTCCTGGAATTCATCAACTCAAATGCCCTGGATCAGCTGGTAAACTCCCCTACCAGAGGTGAAAACATATTGGACCTGGTCATCACCAACAAGGGTGACAGGTGTTCCACACCGGAGGTCAACCCGTCACTGGTTAGATCAGACCATAAACTAATCACTCTGGATGTCCACACCACACTACCACCCCCAACTAAGGAAACCACAGTAAAAACCTTTCTAAAGCAAACTCCACCTTAATTAAGACAGAGGGTGTTAAGTTTCACAGCCCCCATGCTAAAGGATAACACTGCCCAAGATGCAGAAACCTTTACAAATGCACTCTATGAGCACCTACAAGGATGCATGGATTGTGCCATCCCTAGCAATACCAAGACTCACTCCTCTAAGAGAAGGAAACCAATTTGGTGGACCCCTGCAATAAACAGGCTATACAATAGAAGGAGGAAACTAGTTCAGAAAAAAGCAAATCCCGAAAAGGAAAGACATCCCTGATCAGTATCAGTAAGAAACTGAGGTCCCTCATGAAATCATACAAGGCTAACTTCGAAAGAAAAATAGCCAAGGATTCAAAAGATAACCACAAAGCCATCTTTAGCTATGTTAAGAATCTAAGTGGCAACTTGCAGATATGCACTGAACTAGAGCAAAATAGCACAAAATATACTGAACCTACTGATATTGCCAACATCCTGGCAGATAGATTCAGTGCAAACTTCACCCCCCCCTCACCTCCAAAAGGGCCCACAACAATACCAGAAAAGTGTAGTGTCCCAAAAATCAGAGACGCACAGGTGAAAACAGCCCTTTCAAAAGCCAAAAACACAGTGTCAGTGGGACCAGATGGTGTCCCAGGCTGCATCTTGCATGAACTACAGAACGAACTAACCCCCCACTTAAACACGCTGTTCAACCTCAGCTTCTCCACAGGCTACATGCCCATAGAATGAGACACAGCAATGGTTATTCCTCTCCACAATGGAGGGGCCACAACTGACCCAGGTAACTATCACCCCATAAGCCTGACTAGCCTGGTCCGCATCATCATGGAACTCATTAACAAAGACATTGGGAACCTCCAAACACTTGACCTGACTTAGTTCGGCTTTGTTAAGGGCAGATCATGCCTACTAAACCTGGCTGACTTCTTTGAGACAGTCACCAAGGCCATAGATAAGGGAAATGTGGTTCACACAGCCTACTTTGATCTCACCAAAGCTTTCGACACCATTCCCCACTTGGGTATTACAGAAAAACTCACCAGTCTGAACATAAACCCCTACATCATGAGATGGGTTGCCAACTGGCTTACAGACAGAACTCACACGGTAAGAATAGCGGGCTCCAGGTCTGACTCTAAACCAGTCACAAGTGGTGTTCCACAAGACTCAGTGCTGGGACCCTACTGCTTGGCATATACTTCTCAGAAGTACAGGCAAACATTTAAAGGACTATGGCTAACCAAGTTCACTGATGACTGCAAACTGGGAGCCATAACTAACTCACAGGCTGACATGGACATCCTCCAAAAGGGCCCTACTGAGATGGACACCTGGTGTCAAAGTCATGGCCTCAAGCTAAATGCCAAAAAATGCATAGTCATCCCATTTGGGAAAAACAAAACACCCACAAATTACCACATAGGTGGCAGCCCCTTAATACAGAAGAGGTAATAAGAGATCTGGGGACTCAGGTAGATAGTAATCTCTCCTTTGACAATCATATTGCCAAAGTAGTTAGGAAATCCTTCTATGTGGCCCATCTAATTACTAAAAGGGTCGCATCTAGAAATAAAGAGGTTATAGTGCCCCTCTACTCGTCACTCATTAGACCCATCATAAAGTACAATGCCCCATTTGGGATGTACCTCACAAGACACTTCCAACAACTCAAAAAACCACAAAAGTACCTCACCAAGAGGATTACTGGTCTCAAACATATGTCCTATGCAGCCCAACTGAAAAAACTCTGGCTGTACTCAGAGGTGATTTCTGCCTGACTTACAAAGCCATGTCCAACTCAGAATTGATGGACTTGCTCCACCTAAAAAAATCCAAGCTACTGCGAGTCACGCGCTCTAATGAGCTAAACCTCAACACAATAAATAGAACATGCTGGAGGGATAGATTCCTGTCACAGAGACTCCCCATGCTTTGGAACAAAATTCCAAATTACATCAGGCAGAGCCCCTCACTAACACTCTTCAAGAGAAACCTTGACAAGTGGATGGGTAACAGAAAATACACCCCTGGGATCACTTCATTGGCTCTGCTTGACAGAGGATCAGTTAATTAATCAATGGGGTGGCAAAAGCCGACACACTCTGGCTAGGCTTATAAATGCCCTTGGGCAGATAGCCTAGTACCTACCTATGAACCTATGAACCTATATTGTGCATAATCTTCCTTACTGGAGCAGATACAATGAATCCTCATAAACTGGGATTTAAGAATGTTTTTAATATGTTTTGAATGACAACTGGAGGCATACAGCAATGTATTTGAATGGAAAGGTTTTTTGTCTACAGAACCAACCAATGTACCATCCTGCTGATTAGATAAACTGACATCTAAAAATGAAATGGAGATGAAATCAAAGTTCACAGTGAATCTGATGCCCCATTTATTTTCATTTAAATATTGAACAAATTCATATAAATATGCTGCATCCAATTTCCACACCATCCATCAGTCATCCAAAAAACGTATCCAAATATCTATTTCATCAAGAAATAGATTGTGACTACTATCATAAATAATCATCTGTTCAAGGTAACCCATGAACAAATCAACATATATGGGTGCAAAGGAAGCACCCATTGCCGTGCCCTTAAGTTGTAAATAACACTTGCCATTAAAGTAGAAAACATTTTTAGTAAGGCCGTGTTCTGCCAAACACAAAAGGAAGGTGTTAAAACCTGGACTGTATATTGAAGTTTTATCCAACCAATATTTCAATACAGACAACCTTGCCCAATGTGGAATACTGGTAAATAAAGAGGTCACATCCAAGGTACACATTAACCAACCAGGCTCTAACTGAGTTTCAGATATAATATTAAGAAACTCTGTTGTATCCTGTAAACATGCTCTGACACTCTTCAACAAATGTTTCAAAAACTGAGTTAAATAGACAGATAATGGTTCCATAAGGGAGCCATTCCCAGATACAGTGGGTCTACCTGGTGGTTTATTAGCATCCTTGTGAATCTTTGGAAGAAGATATAAATATTGTGAGAGTGGATCCTTGACTTTTAAATGGAACAAAGTTTTTTGACAAATAATACCTTCACTAACTGCTGTTTCCAAAAATTCATCAATTTTCTTATTAAACCTAGGTGTAGGGTCAATTGGCATACCCATATAAAACCTGGCATCCTGTAACTGTCTATCAGCCTCCCCTACATACATCAACCAATCCATCACCACTATGGTACCACCTTTATCTGCTTGTATAATTATTATATTTTTATTATTCCTCAACCTTTCTAGTGCTTCTATCTTGGATACCGTCAAGTTATAAGGGAAATAATTTCTATACTGGTTAGAACCAAAGTGTAATTCTTTCAAAACACATTTCTGAAAAATATCTACATTTTTATTCACTGGTGGGATGAATGTAGATTTATGAAACTTAAAGCCAGTTGTATAAGGAAAAGTACCATCAACACTATCACTGAAATGCAGTTTAAGGTTTAATAATCTGCAAAATGAAGACAAATCCTCTGCAAAAAACATCCTCAGGCACAAAGAAACCAGGAATAAAATTCAGTCCTTTAGTGAGTATCTTATAATCTAGATCCGACAACACCACAGATGAAATGTTAAGAACATTATTGTGTGAGATTACTTTGGTTTCAACAGGTTTAGTACTGCTTCCAGAGATCGGTCTGAACTTATGTCTCCTGCCCCCCTTCCTTTTTCTATTAACAAAGGGACCGAATGTACTCCCTGTATTGAAGAAACACTCAAAAGAACAATTTTTTTTATAAGCAGGTGACGTTTGCTGTCTTTCAGTTTCTGTGTCAATGTATGAGGACGAATCCTCACCTGAAGTATCACTGACAGTTTTCTTTAAAATTGACTTCTTTCTTTTTCTCTTTTGCCGTGATTGTAAAGTGTAATTTTTAACAAACTTAACACTTTTGACATAATCAAAAGGTCTACCCTGATTATAATCTTTAAGGTCCCTGCTAAATTTACAAAGTTTCTTTTCCTTCAATTCTTGTTCAAATTGTAACAAATCCTTGCTCAATTTTTCAAAACAATTTTTATACACTGGTAAACCCTCATATTGTTTGGCCCTTTCATAGATTTCAGTCACTTCTGATATATAAATCTCAATTCTGCGTTCATAGAATGCATGCAATGTTTTAACAAATTGCATGGAAGCATTTTGTTGAATCTCAGACCAAGCTGATAGAAGTGGGTCTATATTAGATCACCGACTGCTTAAAAAAGCGAACAGTGATTAACTGACCCTATGTAAGCGAAACCTTACAATCTCGAACTGTCAGAACAGCGTTTTTTTTCCTAGGGAAAAAAATCGCTGTTCCAAAACACATACATACAACACAAGCACACCAAACAAACAGCAATCCACACACATACACCTAAAATCTTACACCTAACCCTACACTAAACTAGACATACACCACTAACTTTCCCCTTACCTTAACCCAAACCCTAAGCCTAAGGTCCATCACTATCGCACACTCACCTCACCCGCTCCCTAACCCTAACTCACCTAACCCACCCTAACCCTCACATCCACACAATCGCACACATACCTAACCCACGCCCTAACCCTAACTCACCTAACCCGCCCTAACCCTCACATCCACACAATCACAAACTTACCTGAACCCAACCCGTAACTTTCCACCATAGCACTGAAAATACCGAAGCAACAGAAAAGGGCAACAGAATTCTTCCCCTAGGAAAAAATGTGGGTTTCTGTTGCTTCGATATTTTAAGCTTTCACTGCATACGGTTCGATAGTTCGATATTAGAACATTTGAAGGTTTGAAACCTCGATGTTCTAATATAGACCCATAGAAGTGTATCATCAGGTTGACCCACTAAGGGTTTAATGCGAATTCTTAATCCCCGGGGTGGAATACCCTTTCTTTATGCTTTGAAAAGCTTTAGATGCCAAACACAGGACCTAAGAATCTTCATATTTTTTAAAAAGCCGATCAAAAGTAGAAGTACATGATATATCAGAGGTATGTATACCCTGATTTACCCCATGTCATAAGTCACAAGCCCAAATAACTGAGTGTCTTCTTTATCAGCTGAAAGTCCCTTCAAAATATTAATGAGATCCATACGTATATATATTTTAAGATAATAAGGTATGCTGTTATCCAAAAATCAATGGACCCTGGGATCTAAAAATAGGTGACTGAGTAATATTAACAATAATGCAAAAGAGCAGGACCACCAAGTTGTAAAAGAAGCCGAAAGGTCAACAATAAAAGTTATATATATTTTGCTAGGGGTATGCAGGAGAAGGATACCAACAGGTGGCAGAAAAAATAAACTGCCTATGATATCAACAAAACATAGATAATATATAGCTCCCAGTCTAGATTAAAATATTTACCTTAAATGGAGTACACAGATCTATAACAACAGTGAAAAAAATCATATATAATATCAGTAACACAAAATAAATTCAGCAAAACATAACAAACTGCTGTAATTTGAAAAATAAATTCAAACTACTTAATAAAAGGAAAAACTACCAAGAAACACAACCCACAAACTATGCAGTTAGTATCTGTAATTTTCACTCAAATACAATATTCCTTATCCTTGGATGTTAAATAGTCAATAATATTTATTTTGCATAACTGCAGGAAAAGCAGATTAGTATTCCACATTCCCTTTGCTCTGGTTCCTAAAATTCAAAAAAATAAATTTGAACTGCTAACAAATGTAAGCTGCCAAAAATCACTAACCAAAAACCAAGCAGTTAGTATCTATAATTTTTACATAAAATACAGTATTAATTTTCCATTAAATAGTCAATAGTACTTATTTTGCATGGCTGCTGAAAGCAAATGTGTGTTCCACATTCCCAGCCCGTTTGTGTCCGTAAAGTAATGGTGAGTCTGTAACAAGGAATGTCAATAAACAGTTGCCTCAAAGATGTAGACACAGCCGATGATAACAAATCTATAAGCAAAGGTGGGAAATTTGTTCACAATATCTTTCATTTCTAGTAATGTTAGCAATATACTCCAATATTACCTAATCATTTTCTCCATATCCTGAGATCTGTTATTATAAGAAAGTACATATTTTAATTTGTTCAAGGTTGTGTTTTTATCAATTTCTGTGAGGTCAGCCCTTTGTTCACTATTTGAACTAAAGTAAGGAGCTGTCTTCTGGTATCTTTCCCTTACTACCTCATCCATTATTTTCTGTATCACATTTGGTGCATATCCCCTCTCCAGGAATTCTAGAGCCATCTCATTCATTTGTAGCCTATTAGTTTCATTATCAGTATTCAACCTACTTACCCTACAAAATCGGCTCTTCACAATTCCTTTAAAA
This sequence comes from Protopterus annectens, assembly GCF_019279795.1. NCBI lineage: Eukaryota > Metazoa > Chordata > Ceratodontiformes > Protopteridae > Protopterus > Protopterus annectens. Next base: position 421,267,151 of record NC_056731.1, read on the forward strand.
ATATAGGGGGCATGCATGCTGGTTTTATGTGTATATCTATTAGCATGAACTTCCTTCTTATGTACACTTGTTTAATATCACCATCTTTTTTCTCTAACTTATAGAAATGAGAAGAACCTTAAAAACAGATTATGTTATAAGGAATTGTTAGTAAATAGACAGAAGAAATCCCTTAAAAATGGTACCTTTCCCTGCCTTGGCTGTACTTGTTGTAAATATATAATAATGACCCCACCTTTATATACCATATAAGTAATAGAAAATACAGTTTTGATAGTTTGGCCTATTGTTTTCAGCATGTATAGTATATTTGGCCACCTGTACAGTCTGTTCAGCATTCTGTGTAGGAAAGTGTTCGAGAATGCTGAAAGAGTATATTATAGAACATAAGTCTGCAATTAGAAGGAATGTAGACACAAGTGCCTTAGCTAAGCACATTATATATAAGGGTGATACACATAAATTTAAGTTTAGGGTGATTAAAGTGTTACAAAAGAATATAAGGGTGGGGACATCAATAATAAGTTAGATAATGTTGAATTACTGTGACTTCTAACAATGGAACTATCATCACTCCATATACCCACACAAAACTGGAAGGGGTGCACATAGATAATCATCTTAAATTTGACCTCCATGTAAGCCAAACCATAAAAAAATACAAACAAAAAAAATTGGTTCATTGTATAGGAACAGGGCATTCTTAACCCAAGAAACTAGAACCACTGTTGCCCGCTCTCACCTCCTATCAACACTTATGTATGCATCCCCTATACTTACCAACTTGGCTAAGGCTGAACTAAACAAACTATCACTCTGTTACCATCACATATCCCGTTTCACCAGCAACTCTAAATTTAGTACACATCACTGTCAAAACCTCAAGCTACTCAACTGGCTCGAATTCTGTAATCTTCTTCCATACAACCAACTAAACTGCTTCATCACCCTGATAAGGTACCTGCACTCAAATCTTTAATAACTCCCCACACTAGTGTATGGCCGCTCAGATCCACTGAAAAACTACTACTCAAGATTACAAAATCCCGCGACTCAGCAGGTGACTCCCTCTTCCCCAACTACATTACCAAAACCTGGAACCACTTGCCTTCAGATCTAACTCGGGAATCCTCCTTGGTTAAATTCAAGAAAAAACTCAAACTTTATTTCATATCCCACTGGATATGTGCCTTTGCTAACCCTGGGTGATCTTGGACTCCCTCTTTCCCATACCCCTCCCTAGCTGCTGACTTTAAAAAGCAACACCTTAAGGCATTTTTTAGTACAATACTATATTATCCTCCCCAGGAATCTTTGTCCACTTTCTCTAGTCTTATTATAATAAACAGTGTCATTTGGTAAACGTCTTCTACAAATTTTGTTATGACTAAAGTTATGAACTAAATCTATTGTATTTGACAAATAATATATCTTACAAGCAGTGTATCTTTGTTTGTATGACTAACTGTATCTTTTGATTGTAGGACTAATTGTATGCTGGAGTTTTTCTCCCCAGGCCCATGCTGAAAATGGACATTAATCCTGTCGGACTCTCCTGGTCAACAAATTAAATAAATAAAATAAATAACTAAAATGGATTCTAGAGCTGAATGCAGAGAAACTTCCTCATCTTAATGGGGCAGTAAGCCTAAAACCAATTTTGCAAAAGAAACAAATGATGTTACATTACTTAATTATTTAATTGTTTTTTATTTGTGATTGGTTGGCTGTGTCATATGTTTATATTTAAGAGTGAGTTTTTATAAAATGTAGTTATATACACTGACGAAGGGGAAACCCGAAAGCTTTGTCCTGTTTTCATGTTTTATTAAACTAGTAAAATGCTTCTGCTGCTCATTTTCTTATTTTGACAGTAATATTGGACACAGTTTGCTGTAGTTCTTTTTGTTTGTTTGCTATATAAGAAATAGACAGCTATGGACCTTCCGTACACTCATCCTGCATATCCGTAGCTATCTTTCATATTGTTCTTCCCTCTGTGTGCCCCTTTTCCGCCTGTTTCCTGTCACCCCTTTCTCTTTTCTTTTAAAGAACTAGTATGGGTGTAAGCATGAGTAAGTGGTTGTAAGAGCAACAAAATTACCAGCCCTGCCAGATCTTGAACCTATGGCACTGTACACCATAGACAGAACAACGCACCACTACACCATTTGAGATGTAGCAATTACTGATGCTTTTTCCAACATATGCTCATTCAACATTAGGGAAAAGATTCGGTAGAATCAGTCAGGTTTCGTATTTATACATATACACATGTATATATGTATGGAGATGCATATATATGGACAAATATATACATAATATAAATAGTGATATACATATAAAATATACACATATACATATATAAATATATATATATATATATATATATATATATATATATATATATATATATATATATTAATAAATATATATCTTAAGGATGTGAGTTCTGAAACTGAAATGTATGTCATCATTTACTGTCAGAAATCTTCAGATCATCACAATGATTTACCAGGGATATGAAAATAATGCATCTGTGGAACAGACCAGAAATATGAGCAATAAACCTGGACATACTGCAACAATCCAGACAGTCCCGAGGTAGACTCAGAACCCTTAGTGCAATGAGCCTGGGCTAGGCCTGAGAAAGTGGGGAGAGAAAGCCATGGAAATAGGGACATATCTGAAATACTGGAGTAGATAAATTGACACAGTTGCTGCAGTAACACCCTCATGTCTGTCCTAACATATATTGATTGAAATAGCACAAGTCCAACACTCAATTACTTCCCACTAGTTAGTGACTGAAGTCCTCACATCAGCCCACTGATGTGTCCGAAATACACAACACTTATGGGGGCCAGGCAACACTACGTTCTGAAAATATCTGGACTTAACAGCACATTATGGAAACTACACTCAGCTGCTAAGCATGTTCCCAAGCACTGTCCAAACTACAATCAGACTGTCACAACACTAACCCAAATCTGCTAAGGGGAATTACACATGTATTGGCAAATATATCAGGCACTACAGGGATGTCACAGCACTGAAAAACAAACACCAGTGTGAAAGTGCAAACCCACAACCAATTCAACCACAGTCACAGTGGCATACCAGTAAGCCAAAGGAACAGTACAGTATAAGGACCATGTGAACCAAAACATCTCAACATGTTTGCCACTCACACACTACCCCCACATGTACTGGACCAATTCACAGTGTACTATGATGCCTGACTGTGGTATGGGACATGTCACAGTCTGCCACTATAAACATATACAGCTGATAGACCACTAGAAACATGAGCAGCATGCACATGCAGATAGAAAAGAAGCCATAACACATACATCCACACCCCTCCCTACACAGGCCAAATAACATTGACACAATACACTGCTACACAATCCTGACAGTCTGTCAACAATTGCCAGAAATACACAGACCTCTCAACTGTACAGAGTCCCACAGAAGGTCCAGGCTTTCCCCTCCTATATAATGCCCTTCCACATAACATGTCTGGCAGTCTGATGCATCACTGGGATAATGTCAGGAATGTAGGCACTAAATAATCATATACCATACCTATCAACCTCTTATTGCATGACATCTGGACAAAGCCTGACATAATTGTGTGACAGAGGCCCAAAAACAGGGGAATATTTGAAATATTGCTGTTATAAACTGAGAATGTTGCTGTTGTAACAGGGTTAGTTGTAACATATCTTTTCTGAGGGATATGAGGTCAGAAACACAAATGGATGTTAGCAGTTACTGACTGCAATCCCCAGAGTATGCTACTGATTTTCCAAAGACAAAAAATGTCTGAGGAACACACTAAACATAGGACTCCAAATTCTGGCATTCTGCGGATAGCCCTACAGGTGAGAGTTATGCCAAACACATAACACTGTCAGAGTTAAAATCATCCAGAAACTCCATGTCCGCACAAACCCTGTTAGACTAGCATTAATTCAAATATATAAGAGCAATACTTACATTCTCTCCCTATATCTGGAACATTCTCCCCCATTTTGTTGGTTTGTCTCCACAGTTTTGGTTGTAAGAGGTATTTCCAAATACCCTCTGTGATGCTGTTGTTCACACACCTCTATGAAGTCCTCTTCACTGGCAATGAAAAGGGCCAATGCTCACATGACGTACTGAATGATAGGAGTGTGTTGCCATGCCATTGGCTATATGAATAACCACACAGCTGTCCTGCATGCAATTATCAAGTGGGGGTCACCAATTGGTGCACAGGCCATCAGCTGCTTATGAGCCTAACCTACAAAAGACAAGCTGCTGCCTATGCAAAACAGATGTACACCCTACATCCTTGAGAGAGAGAGAGAGAGAGAGAGAGAGAGAGAGAGAGAGAGCAAAAAGAAAATAAAAACTAAGCAGCACATAACCACCTACACTTGAATAAAACAAACAGGTATGTCAAACAAGTAAGCATGTAATGGACTGCAGTAGGGGGTATGTAAGAATGGGAAATAGGAACTGTAACATATAAGTCTCAACTATACTTGCTGTATTGACATATTGCTAATCAGAACCTATGGCTGTAGCATCTGGGTCTGTCTGCAGTGACATAGATCATAGATCAGGCCCCTGAGTCACCCCAGGAAAGGATGGCTCACATATGACTACTACTGCGTGTGTGTTGAACAATACTGACTGTGACAATACTAGGCCAGCTACTGGGATGTCGTACATATCCATATTTTACTTGTGACTACAACTATAATATACTTGGTTGTCACAGAAATGTGAGACACCTATACATGGTATTTGCATAGTAAAGTACTGTTGCACACATGTGTTGAACTGCATGTGATATACTGAGCTCATACCATTAAACTGTCCAGTGTTATGCACACTGACCATATGTGTGTCTCAGATGTGTAGTAACTTACTTATACAGTTGTGTTATGTGTTGTAAATCAATGGCAAATCTGTGAAGACTGACATCACAATATCTCCTTTTTCTTCTGGCTGTTCTCATTAGGGGTTGCCACAGTGGATCATCTGTTGCCATTTCTGCCTGTCCTCTGCATCCTGCTCTGTCACACCAACCACCTGCAAGTCCTCTCTCACCACATCCAGGAACCTTATCTGAGGTCTTCCTTTTTTCCTCTTACCTGGCAGCTTCATCCTTACCATCCTTTTCCCAATATACTCAACATCCTTCTGCACTACGTGTCCAAACTGATGCAATCTTGCCTCTCTGGCTTTGTCTCACAACTGTCCAACATGGGCTGATCCTGTCATATACACATTGCTAATCCTGTGCACCCTCATCACAACCAGTGCAAATCCTAGCATGTGTAACTCTGCCATGTCCAACTCTGACACATGCCTTTTTGTCAATGATACTGTCTCCAACCCATATAACATAGCTGGTCTTACTACCTTGTTGTAGACCTTCCCTTTCACTGTTACTGGTACTCATCTTTCACAAATCAGTACTGACACTCTTCTCCACCCTCTCCATCTTGCCTGTACTCTCTTCTTTACCTGTCCTCCACTGTCATCATTACTCTGAAATGTTGATCTCAATCATTTATACTCATCCATCTTTGCCAACTCAACTCCCTGCATCCTCAACATTCCACTACCCTCTCTCTCATTCACACACAGATATCCTGTCTTAGTCCTGCTGACCTGTATGCCTCTCTTTTTAGACCATATCTCCACCTCTACAGGGTGTCATAAATCTGTACCCTACTCTCAGTACAGATCATAATTTCATCTGCAAACATCATAGTCAACAAGGACTCCTGTATGATCTTGTCTGTCAACCTGTCCATCACCATTGCAAATAAGAAAGAGCTCATAGCTGATCTCTGATGTCATCCCACCTCCACCTTAAACGCATCCTGTCACTCCTGCTGCAGACCTCACCACTGTCACACCACCCTTGTACATATCCTGTACCAGTCTTATATATATCTCTGCCACTCATGACTTCCGCATACAATACCACAACTCCCCTCTAGGCACCCTGTCATATGCTTTCTCTACACCCAGATAGACAAAAAGCAACTCCTGACCTTCTCTGTACTACTCCAACACTCTCAGAGCAAACATCACATCTGTAGTGCTCTTACCTGGCATGAAAACATACTGCTGACCACTACTCATCATCTCCCTGCTTAACCTACGTTCCACTACTCTTTCCCATGATTTCATGCTGTGACTGATTAATGTTATCCCTCTGTAGTTACTGCATATCTGCACATCAACCATATTCTTAAAATGGTACACAAACACTTTCTCTCCACTCCACATGCAACCTCTCACTTTCCAAGATATCATTAAACAATCTGGTGAAAAACACCACTGCCATTTCCCCTAAACATCTCCATGCTACCACAGGTATGTCATGTGGACCAACAGGCTTTCCAATATTCATCCTCTTCATAGCTATCATTACTTCCTCCGTGATAAGCTATTGCACTTCCTGATTTAACATACCCACATCATCCAACCATCTCTCTCTCATTCTCTTCATTCATCAACCTCTCAAAGTACTCTATTCTTCTGCTCAACACACTCTCCTCACTTGTGAGTACATTTCCCTCATTATTCATCGCCCTTATCTGCTGCACATCTTTCCTAGCTCAATCCCTCTGTCTAGCCAACCGGTACAAGTACTTTCATCCCTCCTTAGTGTCCAGCCTGTCATGCAAGTCTTCATATGCCTTATCCTTAGCCTTTGCCACTTCTCTCTTTGCCATGCACTTATACATATATTCTCCATATATATATATATATATATATATATATATATATATATATATATATATATATATATATATATATATATATAGATATAGATATAGATATATATTTATATATATATATATATATATATATATATATATATATATATTCCTTATACTCCTGTCTACTTTTCTCATCTCTCCGACAATCCCACTTTTTCATCCCCAACCTCTTTCTCTGTATACTGTCCTGTACTTCTTCAGTCTACTACCAGGTGTCCTTGTACTCCTTCCTCCATTCACATGTCACACCAAGCACCTTTCTAGCTGTCTTCGTTACTAACTCTGCTGTACTTACCCAGATATTTGGTAAATCATCACTGCCAGCCAGTGCCTGTCTTAACTCTTCCCTGAACTCCACCTCACAATCACCTTTTTCCAGTTCCCACCATTTGATTCTTGGTGCTGCCCTCACACTCCTCCTCTTCTTGATCATCAACATCATCTTACAGACCAACGGTCTCTACTGCCTAACTACACTTTCCTCCGTCACCACTTTGCAGTCTCCAATCTCCTACAAACTGTCCCTCCTTCATTGGATATATTCCACCTGTGTGCATCTCCCTCTACTCTTATATGTCACCCTATGCTCCTCCCTCTTGTTAGAGTATGTATTCACCACAGTCATGTCCATCCTTTATGCAAAATCCAGTACCATCTCACCGTTGCTTAATACCATACATACCCATCCCTTCCTCATCCCCTCTGTTCCCTTTACTAACATGGCCATTGAAATCTGCTGAAATCACCACAGTCTCACCCTTGGGTACAGTCATCACAATGTCATCCAACTGACTTCACAATTCTCTTTCTCATCCATCGCACAAGCAACTTGCATAGCATATGCACTGACAACATTCATCATTACACCATCAATTTCCAGATTCATAAAGATCACTCTATCAGACAATCATGCCATCCTCCAAGTTATTGTGCATCCAAAAGAGTGACATTTCTACAGCTACTGGTTGTTGCATTGCCCTGACACAGCCATGGGTACTACAATAAGCATGATTATCTCTTTGAAATTAGAGAGGTGTCCAACTGTGTTATGACTGTGTGTCCATGCCTACTTCAAACAGCTATATGGACACCAACATAGCTGTATGGACCAAGCAATACCTTACTTGTAAAACCTGCCTCCACCAAAGTAGAGTAAACCCCTTTTCTGGACAACAGCAATACACAAACCACAGACTTGGTGCCTACATTGGCTGGACAGGGCAAGTTAGAAGCTGGCACCCACTTGGCATCAAGTCAGCCTTTGTCTGATCAAGCATATAAGGTCACAGGTAGAGTACTGTAAGGCTAACTATGAGTAAAAATTGGACACATCCACCAAGGCCAATCATAAGGTCATCGTCACATATGTCGGAAATCTCAGAGGCAACAAACCAACCCACCCTGTAATGGTGGTCAGTCAGACCACAAACACACACAACATAGCTATAGCCAACCTGCTGCAGATAGGTTTATGACAAACATTACCCCTTGGCTCAGCATCACTATAGGTGGATATGCACAGTACCTACACCCCAACTCCTCATCACCAGTGAGCAGGTACATATTTCCTACTAAAAGACAACAAACGTAAGTATCCATGGGACCTGACAACATCCCTGTCCACATCCTACATGAACTCAGGCATGTGTTCCCAGCTCCATTGCCCACTGTAGTCACACCAAGCCTTGGCACCATCCACAACCCATCCACATGGAAGATGGCCAATGTCATCCCTCTACACAGACATGAATGAGTAGTAGAGGATAATGAAATTAACTAGCCCTCATTGTGGGGAATATGACACATCAGGACCAGCAGTTCAATGCAAGCAGATACAGTGCTGATAGATTACAGGGGTATGTTGTGGTTGTCAGTGGTGACTACTGGTATTCAATGTAGCTGTGCAGGTTCAGTACATACTGTTGCCAAATGTATGAGGTCCTGTGATGTGTTTCTCTTTTTATATCTTCCAGGTGCAATGTTGCATCAGCAAAAGTCTACTTTCTCAGTGGCTGAAACAAATATAATCATAGAAGCCATACTACAGAACCATGCCATAATGTTTGGCCAGAGCCAAAAAAATCTGTGGGAGAGGACCAGCCTGTGGGCCGACCTTGTCCACAGGGTAAATGATGTTGGCCTGCACTCAAGTACATACAAGCAGGTCCAGCATCGTGCAAATGACCTCATACGCCATGCCCAGCAAAGGGCTGCTGCAGTGGCTAGGGAACACACAGCCAAAGGTGGAGGCCCAGCCATGCAGCCCCCACTGACACCCGCCGAGGAGCTCCTCAGAAACCTTGGGACATGCATCCCAGTACAACATCAGAGCACCGACTCCCCACATGCATTGGACGAGGAGTGTGCAGGTAAGGCCCCAGTGGAGATTACTAGACCAGTGTAGCAAACATACTTGTATTTGTAGAGTATCTACGTGCATGTGTCAGGTCAGATTGCAGTTGTGGATGGGGTTTTCTAATGCACAGAAGTGCACATCTATGGTGAAGGACAGCAAATTGTGTAGTATTGGGTGTTGTACTGTAAATGTGCAGACATGCTGGATCCATCCTGTACCAATGCCACATGTGAGTCTGCTGACAATACTTCTGTCCAACAACTACCTAGGTCCCTACGGTCTGCATATGGGATGGCAGCCTGAAGCTGGTGAGTATGGAATTGTTCTCTTGTGATTTGCCAATATCCCAGGCATGTGAAGGCCATGCAATGTACCATGCACAAAACTGTCACTCATAGCCATATTGCTTAATGTGCATGTTCAGTTGTGGTGGGGTTAACTGCATTGCATTACAGTGGTCACCATAGGGGCCTATCTGAAGAGAATGTAACATCCCTGTAGAATACCTCACTACCTGTCAGTGCAAGACTTCTGGACAGAGACCAACAAAATGGTGGGACAAACGGCCTAAGGTTGGGACATGTGTGAAACATTACTATCATACAGTGGATATAAACAGTGTACACACCCCTGTTAGGATGCCAGGTGTTTGTGATATATATACAAATTGAGACAACAATATGTCAGTCCACACCTTTTCCAACCTGTAATGTGACCTATGACATGAACAATTCACTTGTAAAACCAATCAATCTGTTGGGCACCAAATACAGAGTATACAAATCTTAGAATAAGCTGGATGCATATGTGTGCACACCCTTCAAATAATATTTTATTGCAGCAATTTGTGATTTACTGACAGCATTCAGTCTGTTGGGTGCAAATCTGCCATCATGGAAAGGCACTCTGAGTAACACCAAATAACAATCTGCTGTCCAAGTAGGATATTCATGACATTTGCTCAGTTGCCTGCAACAGCAAGAGCAATGGCTCGCAGACAGCTTACAAAACAGCAAAGGGATCTCATATTTGAAAGGTATCAGTCAAGAGTAGGGTACAACAACATTACCATGGCTTTGCATACACCATGGAACACAGTGGAGACAGTTGTCAAAAGTTGGATTGAATATGGGACAACAGCACTGTTGAAAAGAACCTGATGTCCCTCCAAAAATGATGACAAGACATGTCAAAACCTGGTCAGGGAGGCTGCCAGGAGACATACAGCAATGCTGAGGAAGTTGCAGGAATCTCTTGCAAGTACTGGTGTTGTCTACTACATGTGAGAACACTCTCCCCTATGTTGCATAAGTCTGGCCTATGGGGTATGGTCAGAAGACGGAAGCATTTCCCCACACCAAAAAACATCCAGGGGTGGATACAATTTGCAATACAGCACATCAAATCTCCCAAAGGCATGCATGAAAATGTGTTATGGTGACTTGAGACTATGGATTGAGGTCACAGCCACAAAACCAAAAGGTATGTGTGGTGCACAAGCAACACCCCTCTTAACCTGAAGACCAACATCCCCATGGTGAATCACGCTTATGACAGTGGCCTGCTGTGGGGATGCTGTTTCAGTTCCAGACCTGGACCTGTAGTCACACTGGTGGGAATTCTAAATAGTTCCAAATAACACCCACGCCTGGCCCAAATCCATCAGGCGTCTGCAAGAATGCTGAGGATGGGGATGGGTGTCAGCCTTCAACATGACAAAGACCTGAAGCATACATACAAAGCTACCTAAGAAAGGCTCCTCCTGAACACACTCATAGTTATGGATTGGGCCAGCCAGAGCCTAGACCTACACCAGATAGAAAAATCCCAGTGTGACCTGACGAGGGCTGTGCACATGAGCTGCCCCTACAATCTGACAGAGTTGGGTGACCTTTGCATGGAAGAGTGGCCAAATAATGCCAAGTCAAGATGTGCCATACTGATAGACATCTTCACAAGAAGAGTGAATGCTGTAAGTCACTTACAAGGTACTTCAACAAAGTATCATTTTAAGGGTGTGCACACTTATGCAACCACCATATTGTACATATTGCAGTCATTATATTTTACACTTAACAAATTTGTTTGTTTATCATTTGGATTGCACAGGTCATATGTCACATGAAAGGTGGGCAACATATTTTAATGCATTATTGCGGTCTCATCTCATATATTATAAGAACATGGCATGTTAACAGGGTTGTGTACACTTATCATATCCACTGTAAGCTTAGAAGGTTGGTGGTGTAACAGGAATTGTGTGAGCATACATTTACTGCTGATTTGGAGGTCTGACACTTAAATGTATGTTATTAATCAGTGATGCCACTCCTCAGATCATCCCAGTTATGTATCATAAAAACACAGGGGTTATGAGAAACAGAGCAAACATATGAGCCAGACATCTATACATTCTGTGAGGATCTGTACAGTTGTGAGGTATGCTCTCTATTACTTGTCACTGTGCTATACAGGTGAACAGAACTGATGTGTACATGGGTGCAGTCTGTGCTGGGGAAGGGCCATCACCTACTAACAGTGATCACGTATTTGAGAGCTCTATATTGTTAATGTAGTAAAACTGGCTGCAATGCATGATGTTCAGGGCCATGTGTCATACATGTCACCATTTGGATAATGTGTAGTCTGTGTAACAGATTTGTGCTACCTTATCTGTAAGTGTGTGTGCGTGTGTGTGTGTGTGTGTGTGTGTGTGTGTGTGTGTGTGTGTGTGTGTGTGTGTGTGTGTGTGTGTGTGTGTGTGTGTGTATCAGACAACCTCAAAGTGCAGGTATTAATGCACATATGTTGTCTTCCCCTCACAGGTGGTGATGGGGTTTGGGGTCACTCTCGATTGGAAAATCATGTCATTATCTCTGCAGACTCTGACAATGATGATAGGAATAGTGAGGTACAGGTGGAGTTGTCAGGGGCTGAATCTGTGCCATTGGTTGGCATCCCATTTTTGTCCACACCATCCCTGCACACAGTTGGCAGGTGGTGGCATTGAACAGGCTAGTGTGGTGACTATGGCAGGTGTGAGTGTAGACACTGCCCATAGTTAAAGTGCAGGTGAGGTCCCACACACGCGGATGGAAAGGGGTGCTCACAGGAGGGCCACTGCTCGTCAAGCTGCAGTTGCAAGTGCCACAGCAGGAGTCACCAGAAGCATGTTTCGGGCTGTCATGGATGCACAGGCATATAGTAAATGCCACACCAGACACATACTCATAGTGGTTGATGCAACTCTTCCTGATTTTTGTGGTGATATACATGACCTTGTTGAAGCCACACATCAAAATACTGATGTCATGAATAGACAGTGGGGTGAGACCTTGACAATTCTCAACCGTGGCATGTCTGTACTACAGTGTGTGGTGGGAGATGGACATTGGCCATGTGGACGTAGGTCAGCAGCAACAACAACTGGGAGTGTATGAGGCAGTGCACCTTCACAGTCCCGTAGTGGCAGTGACACCAGCACTACTGAAGGGGGATTGCTGTCCACATCACACCAGAGCAGGCCATGGGCACATGGTCCTGTACAGTCCCATGAGGGGCACAGATCCAGTAGAAAGCAGTCACCATCAGGAAGCAGTACTGCATCTGGCCTTGGGCCTGCTGGTGCCAGTTCCCATGTCCATGGCCAGAGATGGTGAACTGGACACCCTGCCATGTAAAGTCCACAGCTGTCCAATGTACCCATGTGTAAGGCAGTCACATGGCATGACTGTGTGCATACACACACACACACACACACACACACACACACACACACACACATCTGTATCACAGGTAGGTCACCTCCAAACACACACAGCACCTCTGCACAGCCCATGTATTGGATACCCCTCCAAACACACACACACATGATGTCAACTGTATGGCCCAGCCTAGGCCTCTGGCAAACCCACACCACAACCTGTCCATATGATGATACCTGTGCCACATTCCTGTCATCCATACCATTGATGCAGGGACATGTTAATATGGGCCTGATGCACAGGGTGAATATAGTACAGTGTAGCTATGTAATACTATGCAAGGTGTTGTCTGCTTGCATTAGTTATGGGTGCACATACAGGTGTATACACCTTATTAGCCAGGATGCATTACTGCTGTTACTACCACTGACTGAATGTAGTCTGACATGCTGTATTCTGTTTGAGGTCCAGGTGTCTGTGTGTCTGCAGGCTGTGGCCCTGCAGACATTCCCAAGGAGGAGTATGGCAGAGTGGGACTACACAGACCATGTTATAGGCAAGTTACAACTTTATATGTACATGTACCAGGTGTGTATGCATGCAACAGTGTGTGAGGGACACTGTTGTCAGACATTGTGACCTTGCATACATACCCCTTGTCATAGACAGGTAGCTTTCACATATGTCAGCCAGTGTTGTGTAGTACCACAGGCTCATACATACAGAACAGGTTACTGCAGTACTGTCAGCAGGTCCCTCACAAGCATAGCCATCACATTAACTGCAACAGATTCACCTGTCAACACCTGTTGACCCTGCCATTTCTTTCACATACCCTCAACCCTGATCCAGTTGATGAGGACATGCATGATACTGTGTATGACAGGTTTGTGGTATGTATTCCTGAGTTCACCGGGTGGAACAGGGAGACAAAATGGTATATTCTTTGCATACACACAGTAAGGACTGACACAGGGGATGTGCATACAGTAACATAAACACAGTTGGCAATAAACAGATTAGTAAACCTGCATTTCCACCTTGATGTACTGTACTACTACATACACATGACATGCCCCACATGGATTATATGCATGGACATAATACACTACCTCTTACAGCATGTACTGTTCTGAATGCCTTCATGGATGGTGAGATAACCTGAAATAGGATGAGGAGTCATGTGCTGCTCCTACAAGCCTGGACAAGTGACAGTGTAGCAGATGGTGCATCAGCATGCTGTTTCAGTCAGGTATGATGCCCAATCTGGCAACAATATCACAATATCACATACATGGGCATTTTTAAGGGACACAGACCACATATAGGTTGCAAACAACTGGATATTCCATAGACATCTGTATAGAGGACTGGTATGGCCTGCACAATGGTTTAACATGTTCCATGTGAGGCAGATGCCATTACCACACTATATAAAGCAATGCCATTGGGCAGTGGTAAACAGGGGTGGATGGCACATAAATCAAAAAGGTATCAACCAAACAGGATATGATCTTCACCCAAAGACACACACACTTGCCAGTATTGAGATTAGAACCCCTGCCTATCTAGTTAGTTGTACTATAGTGTTATGCAGTTATTGCATGCACTACAGAGCTTACTGGGCTGGCAATTGGCCAATGGCACTAACTGCACAGCTGAGGTAAACTGTTACAGGTGCCAAAAGTTTGCCTTCAGTTTTTCCCCTTAGATCTTGCTAGTTCTTTCTCTCCTGCACTTCAAATAGCCTAATAGCTTTGCACTTCATTTTTTTATCAATTATTCTAGCACACCTGAGAGCCATCAGCAGTAGTCGTTCCTCACAGAATTAGCCCCAGTACTTAGTAGTTATGACCACCCCTCCTGGCATGTTTAAAGTGCAGTTCTCTGTGCTTTTGCCCATTAACCTGGTGCAATTGGGCATTTTGAGGCACCGTTGCAACTGTCTCATGTACACAGACAACCCTCTCCTCTAAACTCCCAACACTTAGACTTATGAGAGATACCCCTTTATCACCAAACTGGAAGATATGCACTCTCCAGCAAAGACTGGACTAGCTGGTCAAGAGGAGGAGGGTCAACACCTGCAACACACCACATGGAACACATACCCCTCCAGAGCACCCACTATCACAGCTCTGACATACAAACAATAACCACACACCCACCTTCACAGAGACACTCAATAGACATTTATCCAAATGGCAGAGATCACCAAGACAGGCACCCACTTGACCACCACAGTACAGCACAAACCACAGGACACATATCTCACTTAAACAGTGTGCCCCTCAACCTAAGCCACAAAGGCTAACCACCCTTCCTGATACAGTAACCATAGGTGACTCAATAGTAAGTCACACAGATGTTCCACTCACTAGGTTGAACATGGAGGCGGTAACAGTCAGCTGTCTTTCAGGTGACAGAATCCAGCACATAACACACCCAGTCAGGTCACTCCACAACAATTACAAGTATCACTGGGTCATTGTCCATGTGTGTGAATGATCTAAGATGCACCTCCATGGACTATATGAAAAGAGACATGGTGGAGCTCTCAGATTATGTGGGCCAGGCAGATATGACAGTAGCCCTGATCAGTATACTACTGTCACCCAGACTGATACTGCAGTACAAACAACAAATGATTGACTTCAACAATTGGCTTAAGTGTCTGGTGTCACTCTCATGGGAGCCAGTATCTGTCTGCTTGGGATGACATGATTGATAGCCTGTGATGGCTTGCCAGAGATGGCCTGCATCTGTCACTCCTGGGTTTCCTGGTACTGGCTAAGTGTCTTGCCACCCCTATAGTGCCTTTTTAAGCGGTGTTCCAAATCAAATTACCACCGTAACAGCTATACGTATATGCAATCTGAGGGTCATGCTGCTCAACACTAGACATCTATATCTCGAGATGCAGCCACTCGAAGCACTCCTCAAAATGGAGAACATTGACATTTGTGCTGTAACAGAGACCTGGTTTACACCAGCAGACAGCACCTCTGCACTACCAGCCTATAACTCATTCCACACCTGTCAGCCCCAAAACATGGACCACAGCTCCAAAGGCGGTGGTGTCTCCATATTAATAATGGATATGCACACATTCAGAGTAGTATCCCAGCATAATGTATCTGAGATACTTCAGGTACAACTGACATTGGATAATAGTCAACCCAAGCCATAGCCTGCTATAGATCCCCATCCATGTCCCTTGACTCTCAATCCACATTCCTCAACACCATGGAATCTATCAAGGTCCAACCCAACACTCTCACACTAGGAGAGTTCAACTACCTTTCCATCAACTGGGAAACATACTTCAGGTACAACTGACATTGGGTAATAGTGCAACCCAGGTCATTGCCTGCTATAGGTCCCCATCCATGTCCCTTGACTCTCAATCCAAATTCCTCAACACCCTGGGATCTATCAAGGTCCAACCCAACACTCTCACACTAGGAGAGTTCAGCTACCCCTCCATCAACTGGGAAAGATACTCAAGCACAATACACTGGCTCAGCACTTCCTGGAATTCATCATTTCCAATGGCCTGGACCAGCTCATTCTGACATCCAGTAGAGGAAGCAACATCCTTGACCTATGTTGATTATGAACATATGGGACCATTGCTTGACAACAGTAGTCAATCGCTACCTGGTCAGATCCAACATAGAGTAATCACCATGGAAATCCACATCTCACCCATAGCCCTCACAAAGGTAAACACCTTGAAAAAGTTATCCAAAGCTGACTTTGGTCTCATAAGGACAGAGATGGATAACTTCACAGCACCCATGCCAATGGAAATACCTGCATGACTGCCATATCATACACAAATGGACTGTATAAACATGTGTGTCCACTTCAAAATACTGACTTTCAAAATCCCTAAACTCAAAATACTGAGACCAAAATTTCTAAAGCTCAAAATACTGAAAACTCAAAATATTGAAACTCAAAATACTGAAAACACCCAGGATACCAACACATATATTTCAGCATAAGTACATACTAAAACAAATAAAACACAAACCATATTACTCTTCTCCAAGTATAAGCAGGGGGGCAAGCACCCCTGCACCCCACCCCCCACACCCCCTGCTACTTAAATATATCAACTCTGAGATTGCACTTTAGTGTAATGTACTTACAGAATAATAATCTGTTTCTGTATGTAGTTCTGCTGCAATATAGTTGTGTTGCTGTACTGTGTTTTTTTTTCGATATTTTAAGTTTCAGTATTTTGAGTTTTCAGTATTTTGAGCTTTAGAGATTTTGGTCTCAGTATTTTGAGTTCAGGGATTTTGAAAGTCAGTATTTTGAAGTGGACCCCAAACATGTACATCAATGCATGGAACTAGCCATACCCAACAGAACCATGACACTCTCCTCCAAACACTGGAGGCCAATCTGGTGGTCCCCTGTCATTAATAACCTGTACAACAGAAGGAAGAAACTGTTGCAGGAAAAAGGTGGAGTCCCAAGAGTGGTAAAACTCACTTATTAACCTCAACAACAACTTGAGATCCCTTTTGAAATCATCTAAAGCCACATATGATGGCAGAATTGCAGCAGGCACTGACAACAATCACAAATCCTTTGATAGTTATATCAAAAACCTCCACACCAATACCCAAAAGTGCTCTGAATTACTGTATAATGCTACCTCCTACACTGAGCCAACAGATATTGCCAGTGCATTCAGTGCCAGCTTTACCCCTCTCTCCCCCCTAGGGGAACAATCAGAATGCCAGAAGAATGCCAGGCACCCAGGATTACTGCCACCCAGGTTACACCTGCATTGTCCATGGACAAGAATACAGCTTCCATAGGACCAAAAATTATCCCTGGCTGTGTTTTACATGAACTACATAGATACCTGGCACCACATCTCTGTGCTCTGTTCAATCACAGCCTCACCTCAGGCTTTGCCCCTCCCAAATGGTGCACTGCTACAATCACCCCTCTCCATAAATGTGTGGCAAATACAGACCTTGGGAGTTATCAGTCCAGTAGCCTGATGAGTCTGATGTGTACAGCTCTGGAGCGCATCATTGGGGACCTGATCAATAAACATATAGGTAATATCCTAACTCTGGACCCCACACAGTTTGGCCTTGTGAAAGGGAGATAATGCCTGCTCAACCTGGTTGACTTTTTTAAGTCAGTTACCAGGGCTGTATATGACAGTAAGGCACTGCATAAAGCCTACATCAATCTGGCCAAGGCTCTTGATACCATTCCTCAGTCAGGAATTATGGATGAACCCACCAAACTAGGCATCAACCCCTATACACTGGGGGGGTTGCAAACTGGCTCATAGATAGAACACACAGTGTGAAAGTGGTGAGGTCCAAGTCAGAGTGCCAGCCAGTCATGAGTGGAGTCCCACAGGGATCAGTCCTGGGCACTCTCCTGTTCAGCATATACTTCTCAGGAGTCCAGGTGAGCACAAAGGAACTATGGATGACCAAGTTCACAGACAACTACAAGCTGTGAACCATCATTAACTCCACAAGTGATGCAGACATCCTACAGAAAGGCCTCACTGAGACCACTGACTGGTGTGGAAACCATGGCCTGAAGCCTAACACCACAAAATGCATCAACAGCCCCTTTGGTAAAATATCAGTTCCCACTAAGTACCACATCGATGGGAGCCCGCTGATCACTGTAGGCATTATAGGAGATCTGGGGACACAGACTGACAGCAGCCTCTCCTTTAGCCACCACATTGCCACTGTGGTCAGGAAATCCTTCTATGTTGCACATCTCATTGCCAAAGGCTTTGCATCCAGGAAGATAGAGGTCATCGTCTCTATGTACCCTTCCCTCATTAGACCAATCATCAAGTATAATGGCCCATTTGGCATGTACCCCACTAGACACCTGCAACAGCTGCAGAGGCCACAGAAGTACCTCACAATGAGGATCCTAGGCATTAAACACATGTCTTACACAGACAGACTCAAAAGACTCCAGCTAGTCTCTGTCTCATATCATCTACTTAGAGGCAATCTCTGCTTGACTTGCAAAGCCATGTCTGAACCAGCTCTTTTACAAATGCTGCATCTAAAGACATCCCAAACTCTCTGCACCACACACTGCAGGGACCTCAACCTCATTACCACAATCAACACAACATCCTAGAGGGACAGGTTCCTCAGCCAGGGATTGCACATGCCCTGGAATACACTTCCCATACATGTGAAGCAAAGCACCCTATTCCAGAGAGATCTTGATGAGTGGATGGGTAATAGAAAGTTCACCCCAAGGATGACTCCAGTGGTTCTACTTAATGGGCGCACTGGGAACTAATGTCAGGTGGCATAATGGCAGGGCACTTCTATTGTCTTAGCTTGTAACAGCTCCAGGGCCATAAGCCTAGTACACACTGAATGTATAAGGGGAGTGACATTGGTATGACTGATAAAGTATGCCAGTGGGTGGGAAACTTATCAAAATACTTCTCTCTACAAACATGCACACTTATAAACCATCACACATATTTTCCAGATCTGAGAGTAGAACCTCTGCCTATCTAGTTATTTGTACTATAGTGTTACACAGTTATCGTACATGCTACAGAGTTTACTGGGCTGACAATTGGCCAAAGGTACTGATAAGGGGAAAGACATCAGCATGACTGATAAAGTATGCCAGTGGGTGGGAAACTTATCAAAATACTTCTCCCTGCAAACATACTCATTTTCACATCCACACACACACTTGTCAGATTAGAAAGTAGTACCCCTACCTACCTAGTTATTTGTACTATAGTGTTACACAGTTATCGTACATGCTACAGAGGTTACTTGGCTGCCAACTGACCAAAGGTGCTGATAAAGGGAATGACATCAGCATGACTGATAAAGTATGCTAGTGGGTGGGAAACTTATCAAAATACTTCTCCCTACAAACATACACACACATTTGCCAGATCTGAGAGTAGAACCCCTGCCTATCTAGTTATTTGTACTATAGTGTGACAAAGTTATCGCATGTGCTAGACAGCTTACTAGACTGACAACTGGCCAAAGGTGCTGATAAGGGGAATGACATCAGCAGGAGTGATAAAGTAGGGCAGTGGGTGGAAGACTTATCAAAATACTTCTTCTTACAAACATACGCACACTCTCATTTGCCAGATCTGAGATTAGAACCCCTGTCTAGCTAGTGATTTGTACTATAGTGTTACACAGCTATCACACATGCTACAGAGCTTATTGGGCTGACAACTGGCCAAAGGCGCTGATAAGGGGAATGACAACAGTAGGAGTGATAAAGTAGGGCAGTGGGTGGGAGACATCAAAATATGTCTTCTTACAAACATACACACACACACTCATTTGCAAGATCTGAGATTAGAAACCCCGTCTAACTAGTGATTTGCACTATAGCATTATGCAGTTATCACACACACTATGGAGCTTAGTGGGCTGCCAACTGGCCAAAGGTGCCGGTAAGGGGAATGGCATCAGCAAGACTGATAAAATGGGGCACTGGGAACTGTTGTGGGTGGAAATGGCCTAAAACTATTTCACCTACAAACAAACACCACCTCACTCTCACATACACAACTGTCACACACACACACACACACACACACACACACACACACACACACACACACACACACACACACACACAGTTCCCAGTATTGAGATTAGAACCCCTACCTATCTAGTTATTTCTACTATAGTGTTACACAGTTATTGCACGATACAAAGCTTATAGGGGTGATAGGTGACCAATGGTACTTCTAAGGTGAATGAAAGCAGCATGTGAAGTGTACTAAGTGGGAAGAGTCTCCTAATACTTGGACCTATGGACACACACACACACACACACACACACACACACACACACACACACACACACACACACGCACACACATACACAGGCAGGTGGTGTGATATTATAAACTCAACCTCAGTACTGTTACACAACGGGGTTCACCTTTTATGCTGGCACATGCATCTGTTTACAACTGATATGCCACAGTCCACAGCAGGACATCACTGTATGTCATTAAGGGTATCCATGTGTGTGACTCACTCTGTGTCCCCCTGTGTCTCTCTCTGTATCACTGTCTGTCTCTCAGTTCCCCACATCTATGTGTGTGTATGCTTGGCATATGTTATCTGTTGCCTCTCTCTCTCTCTCTCTATATATATATATATATATATATGTGTGTGTGTGTGTGTGTGTGTGTGTGTGTGTGTGTGTGTGTGTGTGTGTGTGTGTGTGTGTATCTCATGCAACAGATGCAGATATATCACATATGGGCCACCTACATCTAGCTGAGGGTAATCCTGTCTGATGTGTGTGTGTGTCGGGACAGTTGAGCTGTACATAGCTGTCTGTATGCAAGGACATACATGCACAATACAGTCATATATTCCTATATGGGTTCCATCATGTCCTGTGATTGTCTTAATTGTAGACCTGTGTGACCTTCTATAGTTAGGGTGGGACTCCATTCGAGAGATAGGTGTACTCCAGTCCAGGGTTTTGTGTGCTGCAGCCATACCTCTCAAGAGTACATAGGACTTTCCTCTGGGTACTTCTTTTGTTTAGCAGACATTTTCAGACATATCTGTAGTCTGAAACTGCAATGTATTGTGTCATTACCTAGTGTCAGACATCATCAGATCATCACAGTGCTTTACCAGAGGAATACTAGTTGTATGATGCATAGACCAATATTATGAGGGCAGCTATGTCAATTCTTGCCCAACAAGGTCATTTGTGAGATGCAGCTACAGCCAGTATAGTAATGACACACAGCTGTGTAAACAATCCAGCAACCCAGTGATATACTAGCTGTGGATCTCTTGCTTGTGTGATATCTTTCTAACCTGAGATGTCGTCCAGGTATTTGGCTAGAGGTTTCATTGTTTCTATGTAAACTTGTGTTTTTATGGCAAGTTAGTTACATATAATTGAAGTGTGATGTTACAAAATAATACAGACATTACTGTTGCAGAATATATAACCTTCAGACAATTACCTCTACTGCAATCCCCTCACCCTACCAATGTTCTCACTATGTAAGGGAGATGCCTATCATTGTGCCTTTGCTTGCACTTTTATTTCTGCCCTTCTCCAGACATCTTGCTGTCAGAGGTTGAGATTGACCACTGGCAACAGTACCACAAAGCACTTATATTCACAAAAGCCTTGGCACCTCTGCTACACATCCTTCAAGATGTCACTAATATGTATAGTATATTCCACATAGCACTGTGACTTCCAGGTATGTCAGTGGCAGAGCAGTGGGTCTCACTGACATGCATAACAGCTGGCACTGCAGTTATCTGCACATGGCCCTGTCAAAGGCACCACTGTACCTAGGGCAGTGCAAGACAACTGCCAGGAGAACATGCTGGCCAGATCCAGACAGTGTTAACCACACATACACATAACTTATTGACCCCTGCATATTGTGGATAGACATGTTTTAATGTGTACTGGTACAGCCCTGCCAATGTGTGCTATGCTGCTATTTCCATGCAAACATATATATTACTGCATTTGTCTGGGTATATGAGGAGGAGTCACACCTGTCAACTGTATACATTTGCAGACTGTGCTGATATTTGCTTTAGATTTTGGTTCCATTTACCATACTATTGTGCCCTGTCTTGGGGACTTTAGGCATATCAGTAAAGAGCCCAGGTCAGAGTGTACTGGCATACACTTGAGTTTCAGACTTCTTACCCTTCATAGCCTTACTGCGACTGTGGGTCCGGCTGTGCTATCACTGTGTGAGTCTGTAAGGGGTTAATTCAACATTGCCACCATTTGTGTACATTTATCAGACATTTCTCTGTGATTTTCTACAACTGACTTGCTGTGTGGATGTGTGGGGTGGTTATGTGACCCCCCCACCCTGACATCCATGCCTGTGATCTATGACCCCCCACATAGTTGTCCCCACACATATACTGCAGTGGGATTTGTCACCTTGGATACTACTGCATAGTGTGTGGAGGCCAGTTTTGGTTAGACATTTCATGGTGTCCCACATAGCTGTCAGTTGTGTGCTGCTATCCTAGTAGGCCACCCCATTCCCTTGCATGCATGCAGTATTACCATAGATATCCTAGCAGAACATACTATTCCATTCATTTATTGTTAAGAAGACTGACTTAACTTGTGCTTGCAGCAGTTGTGAGGACGGTGCTTGAGGGCTGCCTATATTGGATGCACACAGTACACTGCTTATACATGGTAAGTTACAGGTAATGTGATGTGTATGTCATCCATTTTACTGTGTGTGTGAGTCAGAGAGAGGTGTCAGTCCCTGGTGTCCCTACAGTGTCAGTGTGTGTGCTATGTGTTGCCTCTTTGCCAAGGTGTGCGCATACTGGGCATGCATCCGTCTGCCTATGGAAGCAGGCTCAGGGGCCACCTTCTGTGAGTCCCTCTGTGCATGTGGGAACCTTGGCAATGGTGGTGGGCTGTGTGGCCCTTCCCTGTGCTGTTTCTGCTGCAGCTGTTTTTGCAGAATCATATTTTTTAGCACTGCAGATACTATGAACATGTGTGCACATGTGGCTGAACAGTACTGCAAGGCTCCACCAGATATGTCAAGGCAGTGGAACTGTGAATTGAGCATCCCACACACATGCTCTATAATGATCCTTGTTTGTGCATGTGCCTCATTATGGCATTCTTGTGTGGGTGCATTTCTGATGGGTGTCATCATCCATGGCTCCAGTGCATAGCCAGCATCCCCAGCCAGATGGCCATATGGGATGCCCCCACTGGCAAATGCCTGGTAGAGCTGTAACGAATGCCAGATGTGGGAGTCGTGATAACTTCCTGGGCTGCCAGCGCACACATTCATGATACTGCCCTGGGCATTGCACACAACCTGGCAGTTGATGGAGGGGAAGCTCTTGCGGTTTATGTAGACCCTACCCTGTTTACCGGGTGGTGCTTTGATGTGGATGTGAGTGCAGTCTATGGCACCCAGTACCTCTGGGTATTCTGCTACATGGTGCAAGAGACGCACATTGCTGGTCTTCTTCTCATGGATTTTGGGGAAGTAAATGTGCTTACCATGTGGTAGCATGGCATCCAGGAAATGGTGGAGTACCCTGGATACAGATACCTGTGAGACCTCCATGATGTCCTCAGTAGGTCTTTGGAAAGTACCTGTAGTTAGAATTCTTAAGGCGACACATACCTTGGTATACACTGGGATGGTTTACTCTCTGTTGGTTCTAGCTCTGAGTTGAGGCGGCACAGCTCAGTGATTTGCTGAAGTATGTCTCTGCCCACCCTATAGTGCTCTACTTTCTCCAGATCATGTAGCCCCTGGTAGGTTACCCTGGTCTGAACACTCTTTTCCTCCTCCTTTGTCTGTGATGGTTGTTAGCATTTTCCTCCTCTTCGCCATCCGCCTCTAGCACATACTGATGGATCAAAGCAATGGCAGCCCCTGACATTTTTCAAGTTAAAATTCCCCCACATGTATACCCCCAATGGTGCAGAGTATTTGGGAAAAAGAAACAGACTGTCAGGTGTTTCCATACTTTATACTGTTGTGCTGCAGATGATGCCTGCATGATTGGCTGACTATGATACATTCCAGCTGCCACCTATATTACTCATGTCTTTGATTTGGCTACTGCAATTGTTAGAGGCATTACTGGTAATTTGTGCATGATTGCCTTTATTCTGCTGTTGCCCTTTTTCTAATTATTTTTTACTTACATCTCCTCCCATTTTCAGCTATGCAGCCACCTGCCAGCTGTATTATTGTGTGCTTTGCATGGCCCATTGTGAGTTGCAAGAATCCCATATTAGTGATTTCTACTTCATTTCTCCTTTATTGTGCTGTTGCCCTTTATTTCTTTTATTTACATCTCCTCCCATTTTCAGCTATGCAGCTACCTACCAGCTGTATTATTGAGTGCTTTCAATGGCCCATTGTGAGTTGCAAAATCCTATATTGCTGATTTGTACTGCATTTCCCTTGTTCTGCTATTTCCTTTTTTTTCCCTATATCCTTCCTGTTTAAGCCCCGATGTGCCACGCAGACCTGTTTAGCTAGTGTAAACAGCAAGAAATGACCCTCCCCTTGGCATGAACATGCTCCCCAGTTTATGGAATAAGACTATACAGCCTCAGACACACCTCCCTCACTTAACTGTGGTTAACTAAGTGCAAACCCAGGCAACGGAGCTCCAATGTGCTTACAGCAAGCATGACACACCCCCTTTTCATGTTAGTTGCTCCTCCTGCCTACATGATGGTGTTAGAGCATCTACACGGTTAGATGCAGTGTGACAGAAGAATTTTGGGATTCAGTATAAGTCCCCTCATTAACCTATCCCACTGCCTCAGTCTGTAGTTACTGCACTACACAAGAGCCTTCACCCTTATCAACCACTGTTCCCTACCATTGTTTTGATTCTGCTTGCCATATAGTATAATGGCAAAATGCAAGTTTTGCTTAAAACTGACTTTTCACTATTTTTTTTTCCCATGATCCCATTTGTGTGGCACTGCCCTAAGCTTCAATGGCCAAGATCAGCCACAATAAAATAAACTTTTATTTTTATTAAAAGTAAGAGGGTTTTGTATGCCAATGGCTATATATTTAGCCATTGGCATGCCTACAGATCAGGGTGCATACTTTTATTGGAGCTGTCATGGCTCCATTTTCATCTTTGCAGAAATTTCTGCAGCTTACACTGTTCCTGCACAGTTACCTGCCTGCTTCCTGGATCACTACCTCATTTGCATGGTTTTCACCAGGAAATGAGGTAATTAGCATGCTGCACAGGTTTCCGTGCAGGAACAGTGTCGGCTCGCTCCTGCATGTCAAAACAGCACGTTCCTGGATTGCTCAGCAGCCATATTCCATGTAGAAGCAGCTACACTGTTCCTGCATGGAAAAATAAGCTTTGTGAATCCCACAGATTAACTTTGCTTACATTTGATAACCTATACCATCCAATATAGCTGCCGTATCTAAGTTACACTTTTAGCTACTTTCTCCATTTCTGCTATTGTAATCCCTTGTTGAAATTCTTTGTATATTTCTTCTGAAAACTGTTTTACCTTCCATGAACTTTTCCTTTTTAACCCTTTCCTTTTACCATTTCTTTCACGTATGTAACTGCAACATCCATTATTTTAAATTGCTCATTTTCAGTTTTCCCATTATTACTTTTCATTTCCCTCATGCTCTTCCTTTACTTTAGTACTCAAGTATAGTGACACTTCTTTCTTCTTTCCTTGTAAAAAGTATTTTTCTCTATATAATAATTCTTTAATTTTCTCTTGATTTTTCTGATAAATTTCTTCTTCTCTCCTAAAATATTTCCTTTCATTCCTATCTAAACAATTTAGAGCATCCTTTTGAATTTGTCCATATTCCTTCTTATCTTTTTGTCTTTTTTCTTCATCTTTTTATACTTCTGTTTAAATGTGATCCACCATTCTGTTCAGTTCTTATAAGAAAATCTCATTGTTAAATGATTGCTCTATAATTTTGGTATGTCATCCTGACCATCCCCCATTCCATTCTTTTTCATCAGTTCTCTTAATTCCCTTCTCTATATTAATATATTCTTTATTTTCATCTATCTCAATCCATATTACTAAATGATCTGAAAAATCTGTCTCTATTTGTTTTGTTATAACTCTTATAGATTTTGACAACATAAAATAATCTGTCTCTGAAATCTTCTTCTCCGATATGTGTTTTTACTTAAATTTCATAGTTTTAAATTTTCACATTTTATTATCTCTTTTATTACTTTCTTATCAGTCCTATATGTTTGCTTTTTGTTTCTTAGATTACAGATAAAATCTCCTGTTACTATAATATCCATATTTACTATAACATAATTAATATATCAGAAAATAATTGCTCCCTTTCTCTAACACATGCATATATTGCTATTATTCTATTCTATTCTATTCTATTCTATTCTATTCTATTCTATTCTATACACTTTCTTTTCCCATTTAAAATCTACTACTACAGCCTATCTAATTTAATTAACATATAATCTAAATGTTGTATTCCTTTTCTATATGACACCAATTCCTGAACAACTTTCTTGTCCCAAACTCCATACCACCCATCCATAGTGTTTGTTCTCTTTCTTCTTTATTTAAAATCCTATCTTATAATACTGTTATATCCACATCACATTTGTTGCACCATTCTATTATTCCAATTTTCCTACCTAAATTTTTAATACTTTTAACATTTAGCAATAGTATTCTAAGATTATTTGTTAACTCTTCTTTCTACTCTGCTGGAAATTATTATGATTATCCATTTCCTTTCTTTTTAGCTTTTATTCTTAACTCCTGGCATTCTCTTTTCCTGTCTTTAACTCTTTTCCCAGTTGTATTTTTTTCTTAACCACTTTCCAGTGTATTTCTTCTTCATCAGTGAGCACTGTACCACTTTCCTTTCTCCTTCCCCATTTTGCATATTATCTAAACTTTCTTCTTGCTGTACCTCACAGCTTTCTCGTTCCTCTATTTGTTGTTCTTGTAATTGAATTATATCACTTTTCTTTCCATTTTGTTGTTCATTTTCACATCTAGCCCCTCTCCTTCTCACAATCCATCCATACATGTCCAGTTTGCTTATATTTATATCACATTTCTTTACAGCTTGTTGCATTATGACCAATTTCCCCATATAAATAACACCTTTATCACAGTTATTCACAAAATGTCCTTTCCCACAAAAAAAAGTCTTCAATTGTTCCCTATTTTAAGAACAGCTCTACTCCCATCAATATTAATTATAGTTGGAATATGTACAATTTTGCCATTGTCCATTTTCAGAATCACATTACAATCCCAAGCACCTGTCCAAAGTCATCTGTTATCAAGAACTTTTGAAAAGTTTTTTACTTAATTACAAAAAGTTTTAAGTAATTTTTTTAATGGTCTCTCTTTCAGTCATTGTTCAAAACTGTATATTGATTTTTTTCTGCGTTTCTTGAAAAATGTCTTCACCACATAATTATTCCACAGAAGAATGTCTTGTTTCTCTCTACAGTTTTTAAGAACATTTCTAATGCTTCATCAGTCTCAAAAAATGTCACAATATGTCTCTATTTATTAGAATAAATGCTCTTACCTCTTGTGCCTTTACACATAAGGCACAATTATCTTTTCCCAAATTTCATACCTATTCAGTTCAATTTCTTCTTTACAATGAACTCTCACCTCATGCTTCTTCTTTTCTACTTCTGTTTTCTTCTTCTCCTTCTCTACATCTTTTTGAGACCCTACTGTTTCCACAAACAATTTCTTCTTCTTCTCTTCTCTGCTGCTCAGCTTATCCATTATTTCGCCCCATGAAGCTTCTTTTCCTGTCTCCAGTTTACTCTGTTTTAAAAAAATGTCTAATATATCATCTCACAACCCTTCTGACTGCAGAGCTGTAATTATAACTTTCAACCCTTCAAACAACTTTTTTCAGAAGATTTCCCTGGAATCTTCCAACCCATCCTCTTTTTCAGTAGCTCAAACAACATTTTCATCTCTTATCTATGCAGAACCAGCATTTGCCTCAGCTCCACTTCCTTCGGTTGCCATCTTTGTGCACTTCTCCCTGCCACATCCACACTAGGAATGGAACAGACACTTGCATTTGTTAGTCGTATGAGCTACGGGTGCCATAAATGAGTATGGGAAGTTCACCAAATATCTGGCCAAGTTTTCACTAGTAGTATAAGTACCACCTCTGGTCTCCCCCTGAAATGAGGCTAGCTACTGGGAATAACTTTGTCAACAAGAAGGTGTGTGTGTGTGTGTGTATATATATATATATATATATATATATATATATATATATATATATATATATATATATATATATAAAGAGAGACAGAGATTGGCAAAGGGTTAGCAATACAGGGTTACATTCTGACCTCTGGTTGTTATTTAGACATCTAATAGTCTGCAGACTAATAGCATAATAGTTACCTATGAACATTATTTGTAATACCTGGTTGAATTAATTGAGAAGGTCACTAAGGCAATTGATAAGGGGAAAATGGTGCATACCACCTTCCTAGCCTTAGTTACGTTAAGCTGTTCAATACAATATCTCACTCAGGAATAGCTGACAAATTCACTGACCTGGGGATAAACCCCTACATAACTTGCTGGATTGCCAGCTGGCTCATAGACAAGGACCTAGGAAATCAGGACTCATGAGACCATCTACGCTATGATCACCAGTGTGGTACCTCAGGGCTCTGTGCTAGGACCACTCCTATTTAGCATTTACTTTTCAGAGGTAAAGGCTAATGTCAAGGGCCTTTGTCTGACCATGATTACAGATGACTGCAAATTATAAGACATCGTAGATTCTCCCCATGACACAAACAGGCAAATAAATGGTGGCAAAATCACTAATTATAACTCAATGCCAAGAAATGCATTATAGTGCCTTTTGGAAGAACTGCCACCCAAGCTAATTACTTCAATAATATGCACCCCTAAGAGCTGATCCATTAGTCAGGGATCTGGGAACATATGTAGACAGTAACCATGCCTCTGACTACCAATATGTAACAGTTGGAACATCCACAAAGGTTCCTTACCAGAAGAATCTAGGGTATAAACAGATTGTCCTATATGGATTGCCTTAAAGCCATATCTCTATACTAGGTTTTCTAGTGGATACTGAGAGGTGTTCTTTGCCTGGCATACAAGGCATCCTTGGATCCTGCTCTGATGGACCTTTTGCACATCCACAAAATGAACTGCAGCAGAACCACTGCATCCAAGGATTTAAATTTTGCTTGTGACATAAATAAGGCATGCTGGTGAGACAGATATGTGTCTCAGAGGATCCCCATGCTCTGGAACAGGGTCCCCATCCATGTGAAGCAGAGTCCATCTCTAATCCTATTTAAGTGTAACCTTGACCAATGTATGGGAACTCAGAAATTCACCCTGGGTCTGGCCCTTTGTCTCTGACAGACAGACACAGTCAGTAATGTCTTAACTAACACACCCCCTACATGACTTCTAGAAACTTCCTAACTAACATACCCCCTCCTAATAAATGTCCATTATGCATAGGGACACAATTAGGTTGGGTTGCATGGCTAGTATTTTTAAGGCCCTGGTGGTCGTAAGCCTAGTATATACCTATGAAACAATTAAACAGCTTGTTAAGGTATGATACTATAACTAACAGAATTATATAAAATGTCTGCTACTAAGCTGTTCAGCTAAAACACTGCTGAATAGTTAATATAGCGTATTTGCCTTTAGGGTTATATGGCACTGATGCATATAGTATGCTGCATCTAGATGAGTAGCAAAATACAGGGCTCTACCAGTAAGGCACAGATCTCTTTTTATAACAAAATTGGAACTAATAATGTAATAATTTGTTTTCTTTACATTTGGGAGGGATTGGTATTGGAAGTAGAGTTGAAGTATTTCAGTGCAGAGTGTTAATAGACTTGGATGGATATTTATTGCATTTTATTGATTCTTTAAGCAAGTAAGCCCAGTGGACACGTGTCTATTTCAGGAACAAAGTGGGAGCACAGTCTGGATAAATGACTTGCCTAGAGTCACACAAATGGCTTTCAGGCATGGAATAAATCATACTCTGCTCCATTGGCTACAGAAAGGATCTCATTAATAGCTAAACGAGTTAAGTCTGTGCACTAACTGCCTGACATATAGCCTCATATATGTATAAGGCACATTCACATATCTGTCCTCTTTAGGGTAGGATAGTGAGTCAGTTTGAGAGGATGCCTAGTTAGACCTAAAGTTCTTACCTTGGGAGAAGTACTTGTCGATATATTTGGCTTATATATATAGTTTATAAATCTGATATGTTTTATTTTTATATATTTGCTTTTCATAAGATTGGGGGAAAGGTAAAGCAAGATGAAAGCAAGATTCAAAATATAAATGACATAAGCAACCTGGAAGGTTAATCATGAAAATTAAAAGAATATAGAGTGGGTGATGTAATCAGCTTTAATTAAAAGAGATATATGACATTAAGAATAATATGTTGGAATATTGATAGGCTGACTGATCCTGTCAAATATTCAAGTTTTCTGGTTTATTCTAAAAATGTGTAACCATGTGCAGTCATACTTTAGGAGATCAATTTAAACCAAACAGAGCATAATACGATTCTTAAATTAGGATTTAGGGACAGGTAATATGTCAGTTACACAGGGGCAAGGCATAGGAGAGTAATAACTTGCTGTCAAGAGCGATAATATTACTAACTGAAGAGGAGTTAGAATATGAAGACAGTGGATATGTGATGTTGATGGGTTATTACCATGACAAATGGGTGCTGGTAGCCATCATGTAGGCTTTCCTTAAAATGAAACAAAGTGAGGTAAAGAAAACTATGAGTGAAGTCTTCTCTTTTTGTCAGGGAATATTGTACAAGGAATGTGACTGAAATAGTGTTGTAAACAAACCAGATGACAGAAAAGGGCCAAGGCAATGTTCCACAATGTCACTGGAAGATTTCCCAGAGCAGCAGTTAAAACACTTGAGTTGATTGATGTGGCAAAATAAATGAATATCACCCCCCCCCCCCCCACGATTTTACTTTCTATTCTGCATGGCACCAATCCTGTTTGAGAACTGACAGTATTTATATCACTCAGGAACATGTATCTGTTGAGAAGGACTTTAAACTTTACCATTAGTGAGCAAAGATCATTTGGCTCAAGTGACCATATGTCTCTTACAGAATAGTATCATGGAGGTAATAAGCAGTGATTTTCATCACAGTAGCTGATGATAAGAAAAAGTAAGTGCTGATGAAAGGAGGAATTTCAAAACTTAAGTGGTTTCCTGAATAAATTTTGTAACTTGGTTGAGGAGTATGATACACTCAAAGCAAGCCTTAGGTGTTTAGCATTAATCAAACAACAAAGCTGTGGAACTCAGGTTAGAAAAAGTGTTAGGGCATCTTTACAAAATATTAAAGATATTCAGAAACCACCAGTCAAGAGACAGAGTCTCTTAACCAAGCTAAGAAAGAATTAGGTGAATGGATATATTAAGTAATTCCAAAAAGATAACATTAGACTAGGGTAGTTTTATAATACACCAAGGTCCCAGAATTATCTAGCGTAAAAACAGCATGGCGGAAAGAAAAGTTGCTAATGTAAGGGGCACATAGTCAGGAGCCTTAAGCAGAAGCTATAAGAGAATTTTAGAGATTTTTAACATTTTGATATATGTATATATATATATATATATATATATATATATATATATATATATACACACACACACACACACACACACACACACACACACACACACACACACACACACACACATACACATACATAAAGACTATTCTATATAAAACCAAACATATCATCTGAGTGGATAAAGCAAATGCAGGCATATTTAGAAGGGTTTTGCATGTCAAAGGTGTAAAATATATCTCCATGTCAACTTACTTAAAAGCAATATTTTAAAAATTATAGACACCCTAGCTTTTCACCTTGTGGTAAAATAATTACAGGCTCTCCCTCTAATCCTACTTTTATAAGCTTCATATCCTTACTTTGCTACTAAAAGCTGTGTTTCTTACATCCTATTTTGCTGTCATTAACTGTGTCATCTCACCTTTGTATTCTATTACATTTCTTTTAATATACTGTACTTCATTTAATTACTATGGTTGTCTACATCTAGCATTTTACCAATGTTCATACATTAATTGCATTCAACTTATGTTTATTACTGACCTATGTATTCATCTTTAGCTCCAAAGTGATATTGTAAATAATGCAATGTATCTCTGTGAAACATCTTACCTTTGTTTAGCTCTCAACTTATGTATACAATTTTGTATCTTTTATTGTATGTAATTGTTATATGTGGAGCTTTTCTCCCTGAGCCTCCACTGAAAATGAACTCACTTAGGCCCAGTGGACCTTTCTGGTAAACAAATGCAAATAAAATAAAATAATATTGAATGTAGAGTGCTGAAATGTCGAAATGCCGTAATGTTAAATATTGAAATGAGAATACCTACTCCCCTGCATGTGTGGACTTGACCCCATAAGACTCTTGTTGATACCCAAGTTTCACTAACGGGGGGGGGGGGTGATAGTGTCTGTTGTTTGGCTGTATACTGGTACAGTCAGCATTTTGAAGTTTAAATATTTTGACATTTTTAGCATGTTGCATCTAGTATTATGACTTTCAGTATGCTACTACTCAATAAATCACTTATTCCCAAATTAACATATCTATAACATCTAAGGAAATGAAACCCCACAAAGTATATAACATCTAAGGAAATGAAACCTCACAAGCTATGCATATCTACAAAAGCTAAGGAAATGAAACCCCACAAAATATGCATATCTGGAACAGCTAAGGAAATTAAACCCCACAAAATATGTATATGTATAACATCTAAGGAAAGGAAACCCCTCAAAATATGCATACATATAATACATAAGGAAATTAAACCCTACAAAATATGCATATCTGGAGCACCTAAGTAAATTAAACCCCACAAAATATGCATATGTATAACATCTAAGGAAATTGAGCCCCACAAAATATGTATATGTATAACATGGAAGGAAACTAAACCCTGCAAAATATGCATATCTATTACATATAACAAAATTAAAGCAAAATTAAGTTAAAAGCAGGGGTCTATATTTTCTTATCAAAGAGGGATTACAGCGAATACCTCTTCATCGACCCCTAAAGAACAACCCGCCAGATCCACAAATGGCTGATTCAACAATTTTTTTCCTAGGGGAAAAAAAATCACTGATCTTGCCGAAACAAAACATCACTACAAACACAATGTGGGGGCTTTGCCCCCCACATCCCCCCTAACTAAATATACCAACTCCGAGATTGCACTACAGTGGGGAAAGGGGCAAATTCACGCTTATGGCCAAGTGATTTTTTTCCCTAAGAAAAAAATTGATGAATCAGCTGTTCACAGAACTGGCGGTTTGTTCTTTATGGGTCGATGAAAAAGCATTCTCTGTAGTGCCTCTTCGATAAGATAATATAGACACAAAAGCAGTTAGGCATGTCACTAGTTGCTGATAGAATCCCAATGGAGATTTTGAAGTAATTAATAGAGAGCTATGTATGGGACAATATTTTTTTTGTTAGACAGGTACCCATTTTTTTTGAGAGAGAGAGAGGAATCTTGGGGAAGGGCTGTAGGAATGTCTGGGTGAGGTAAGTTGGGCAGGTGAAGGGGCAATTGCAGAAAGACAAGACAAACAAGAAATGAGACAGGGATGGTGAAGGACACATGAGGTGGGAGAACACCATGGTTTGTGTGAGAGTGGGGATATCGTGAATCCACGGACGTCAATTTGGGTGACAGTGAGAATCGAGTCCTCACCCATTGGACTGTCATCACTGTGACTTCACTGCACCAATGGCTGCAGTGTCTGATGTCTGTGTCTCCTTGTGTTGTTTAATACAAAGATGGGCAGCAGTGTCTCCGGATGGCATAGGCTTGCACCAACAGTGTGGTGCACAATCTTATGTACCATCCCTGGCAGTTCATCATGGGTGGTAAATTCACCCCCTGCCACTGCTCCCAGAGGGAGCTACAGGCCTATCCTCTGGGGCAGAACTACCTGAGGGACCAGGTGATGCAGACGTGGCAGAGGGGGTGCTACCAGGTTCTGTACCAGATGTGTTGGACAGTGGTGCTCTGCCAGTTGGATTGGGGGCAGGTGGATCCTGTGGGACAGTCCTACCCCACTGTGCTGTGGGAAAAAACAAAAATACAAAAA
This sequence comes from Protopterus annectens, assembly GCF_019279795.1. Taxonomy (NCBI): domain Eukaryota; kingdom Metazoa; phylum Chordata; order Ceratodontiformes; family Protopteridae; genus Protopterus; species Protopterus annectens. The sequence goes on from NC_056731.1 coordinate 421,301,817, forward strand.
AGTAAACACATAGAAAAAACAAAGAAAATAATAACCCCCCCCCCAAAAAAAAAAGAAAAAAAAAAGAGAGGAAAGGGTTGGGGTAAGGGAAAAAGGGAAGAACATCAGTAACTTCATATGTGACATACAAAGCATTGCTACGATTATTATACTCTATTCTGTTACCTTTACTTTCAACACTACAAACTCCTAACAAATACCTTTGTTTACTGTTAAGACTACTCAGCTTCTAACAGATGCACAATATACTACAGATTGCAGTAAGCAATCCTTGATGCATGCATACATTCCACATATGCATGGTCCAAATATACTGATAACAGTTTACAGCAAACCAGTGGTGGCATTGCTTTACAGCTCTGATGTTACATTGTAATATAGATGAAACCTTAACATATTTACTATATTATATATATTTAATATATTTAGGATGTGTGGATTTTGAAGATACAACCTATGACTACTTTGTAATAATGAACTGTTCTTTTGTCCTTTAGAGTAATGCATGCATACTTCCCTATTACAGTTAAAACATGAATGCTCAGTTTGATACAACTGTATAAGTAGCAAATAAATAAATGTGTCATAAATTTTAATGCTAAAATAACCCCACTGTCGGGATGCACACATACCGCATGAGTCTCGCATTCATGCCAATCTAGCTGCATGGGTTCACACGTTCAGTGTCTGGTCTGTGACTGCTTTGGAAAAAAGAGAACACAACAGAATACCATTATGCATACCAATCCTGACTATATCCAGCATTTAATGCTGACAAGTAGTCTCTGTAAGTAATACTTACACATCCATGGGGTGTCCCCAGTCCTACATTCCTCTCTCCAATGGTCAAGGGTTTCCCTCTTCCTCATCCTGAGGTCTCTGCAGTGGTTCCTACATTGTTCACCAATGGGGTGGATACTGTTAGCAGTGGTCAGAGCTCAGGCCAACTATTCCATGCCTCTGCCTTGTAATCTGAGTACAGTAGTCCCTCTGCAACAGCCTGGGCCCATGTTCATTAACTAGGAGTCCAACAAACATTTTGGACTTCTGGACACCCCAACTTTGATTACAGAATCTCAAAAACTCTCCAGGAATGCCAGCCATGCCTATCAAAGATCAATACCAATGTAGAATGAGGTTTTCCTGTCAATTGCAGGTATCATGCTTACTGGGAGTGCACACCTTCTGAATTTACAACATTTGAAAATGCTGTGCAGTACTTACCATCATCAAACAAGCAAGAGTATGTGCTGCTGGAAAATGTGTTTTTGTGATGGCCAATAGAATTAATTGAATGCTTCAGATGTATGGTTATGGCTGTCTGGGTCCTGTCTGCTATGTGAGTGACCCATTCATACAGTTTGTGCACTGCCACTCTATGCACAAATAAAATGCACATAACCAATCTCCTAGACTTGGAGAAAGCATATGACAAGGTCCCAAGAAAACTGATCTGGGCAGTACTGTGGTGGTTTGAAGTCCCACAAACTTTGGTAAAATTAGTGCCTGCTATGTACAAGGACCCAATGACTCAATTATGAACAGTGTTCGGTCTCACAGAGGGATTTCCAGTGGGAGTGGGTGTACACCAGAGTTCAGCTCTGAGCCCACTGCTGTTCATACTAGTGATGGACTACATTAGCAAACAGGTCGGAGGAGACAGATCAACAAAGTTGCTGTATGCAGATGATGTGGCATTACAGGCAGACTCTGAGCTAGAACTTCGCAAAGGATAGGAGAATGGAATGCAAAACTGAAGGCACATGGGATGAAACTAAGCACAGATAAGATGGTAGCAATGGCAGCAAACTGGGGAAATCAGAAGAAGCTGAGAATATAGACAGAAGGGAAGATAGTGGAACAAGTAAACAGCTTCAAGTATCTGGGAGGTGTGATTGAGGAGAAATGGTGTCTGAATGAAGAGGTCAAAGGTAGAATCAGAGGAGCTGCAGCCAACTGGCATAGAGTGTCAAGTGTAGTCTATGACAGAAGAATGCTAAAGAAGCTGAAAAGTAAGGTGTACAAGACAGTGGTGCAACCATTACTACTGTATGGTATAGAAACCTGAGTAGTTAAAGGCAGAACAGTTGAAGAAGCTAGAGGTAATGGACATAAAGTGCCTGAGAAGGGTGGTATGATGCACACTGTGAGACAGACAAAGAAATAAGGACATAAGAGCAGAAGCCAAAGTAGCTCCAATTGCAGAAAAGATTACAGAGAACAGATTACATCCATACCTAACCAAACAAACTCCTAAAAAACTCATACATCTTCTCAAATACCTCTTCTTAGCAGGCAACATCCATCCTAACCCTGGACCAAACACTTCTCCAACCTATAACCATAGTTCTAACAACAAACCTACCAATAAAGACCTCAAATTCCTCACCATCAACGCCCAAAGCTTAACTAATAAAATTACCCTATTTCATGCCTGGGTCAACCATAACTCACCTGACATAGTAGCCATCTCTGAAACCTGGCTAAAACCACACATAACTGACTCAGAATCCCCCCCCCCCTGGATTTCAATGCCTCCAATCTGACCATCTAAACAAAAGAGGTGGTGGAGTAGCACTCATTTACTCTAATCATCTATCTATCACACCTTTCCCGAATCCTATTCCATCCTTTCATAATGCTGAACTAGTAATTGTCATGCTAAAATTAAACAGCCCCAAAAGTATCTGCATCATCTCCCTCTATATTCCCCCTGGCAATAACACCAATACCTTAGAAGACTTCCTCTCCTGGACCTGCACAAATATAAAACAAGAAACTTACATATTGGGAGATGTAAATATAGACTGGCAAAAAATCATAGACCCTAATCCCACCTTATCAATTAACCTATTCAACTTTACTCAACTTATTCACACCACCACCAGACCCAACAAGACCAACCGCCCTGGCTCAATCTTAGACTGGATACTAGTGTCCCACCCAAATAGAATCACTACATCTGCTGTCACTCCCGACCCATTAGGAGACCACCTCCCTGCATTCACCCTCAGAGCCTCCACTATTTCCCCAACCTCTCACCACCTCCTACATACCCGTAATCTAACTAACTTTAATCCCTCCACCTTCTCTGCCTCCCTTAAGCTCATCAACTGGAACCCTCTAAAATCACTGCTTCTTGACAAAGCCATAGACTTCTTCAACTCTACATTCCTTTCTATCCTAAACTCCCTAGCTCCAACACGAACCAAAAGGGTTAAAGCCAAAACAGCACCCTGGCTTACAAAATCTACCAAGAAAATTATGCAACAAAGAGACAAATCTTGGAAAATCTATCTCCAACACAAACAGCCAGAACTGCTACTAAAATACAAACAGCTCCAAAACCTAACCAAAAAAGAAGTCATTAAAGATAAAAAATCCTACTACAACCACCTACAAATAAACCATACAAAAAACACCAAACAATTTTGGAACTCTATAAACACCCTCCTCAAGCCTGGCACCACAAAAAACCCTTGTCCCGACACCAGCAAATCTGACCTGGAAATTGCTAAACTATTCAATACCTTCTTTACCTCCTCCATTGCTGAGTTAACCAAAACCTTCCCAAATAACATCCCCCCACCAACCTCCTCCCAAGCTTCCACCCCATCTCCTCCCACTCCCCATATTTTCGAACTTAAACCAGTATCCACCAACCTCATAAAGAAATTTCTCTACAAACTTAAACCTTGCACCAAAGCTCCTGACAACATTCCCTCCTCCTTCTTAAAAATTGCCTCTGACAGTGTTGCTCTTCCTATTAGCATCCTGATCAATAGATCACCTCTTGAGTCATATGTGCCAAAACTATGGTGTTCTGCTTTTATTCTCCCTCTCCACAAAGGTGGCAAAAACTGTAACTTCTCCAACTTCCGCCCCATAGCCATCCCCTCTCCCATCTCCAAACTTCTCAAAAAATGCATTCACATACAGCTCTTACCATTCCTAACTGAACATCAACTGCTCTCTCCTACACAACATGGCTTCCGCCCAGGACACAATACCAGCCCTTCTCTCCTTTTTACACTCTATCAATTCGGCCCAAGATTCTGGTAACTTAGTTTCATCTGTTCTATTAGACCTTTCTAAAGCCTTTGATACCATCTCACACACCCATCTACTTAACCATCTATTTGACCTTAACATCTCACCTAAAACTCTTTCCTGGTTTTCCAGTTATCTTTCTGACAGGTCCCAAGCTGTGAAATGGGGCAAATCCTCTCCCTCATTCCTTCCAACTCCCACAGGAGTTCCCCATGGTTCCATTCTTGGCCCTCTGATATTCAACATCTTTATTAATGATTTCCACAAAGCCATTCCCTTCACCAAAATTGTCCAATATGCAGATGACTCCACTCTCATCTGCTATGCCTCCAATCAAACTGAACTCAAGACTCTAACTCAATCTGCCTTCTCAACCACTGAAAAATGGATGCACCAAAACCACCTCTCACTAAACGCCAACAAAACTAAAATCCTCCTATTTACCCACTCAAAATCCACCCACATTGACAAAAGCTCATTCCAAATTACCAGCCTCAACAACTCTGTCATTGATATTGTTCCCTCCGCAAAACTCTTGGGAGTCACCATTGACGAAAACCTAAAATTCAATACCCACATCCAACTCAACATCAAGAAAACCCACATAAAACTCGGCCTACTCTACAGGAATAATCACTTCCTCTCTCCCTCTACTAGACTGACCCTAGCCACAACTTACCTTCTCCCATCCATTTTTTATGGCACTCCTCTGCTTACTAATCTATCTTCCACCTTTACTTCCAGACTAGAAATATGCTACAACAAAATCTCCAGATTTGCCACTAATGCTAAAGCCTCCTCCCACCACTGCTCCTCCCTACTAACTATAAACTGGCTAGAACTCCCCAATCAACTAGATTTCCTCCAATTAGTCTCAGCCCACAAATTACCATATCAACCCACCAGCTGCCCTGCTTTATCTAATATCCTCCAATGTTATAGCCCTCCAAGACCCCTTAGATCCACTCACCAAAACCTCATCTCCATCTACAAACCAAAGCGTCCTGCTGGTCAGCTTCTACTCTCCTAAACCCTAGCTAAAAAATGGAATGCCCTGCCCTCCACTCTGAGAGCTTGTGACAACCTAAACACCTTCAAAAGACTACTACACTCCTACCTGCTTTTTCACAGAAAATGTAACTGCACTCCTCACACCATACCTCCCAACCTCCCCCCTTCCTTCTCTCCTGGCTAACCTCCTTTCCCTTCAAACCTCTCTCTTATATTCTGACTATAAGTTATAACCAATCTCCTCCCAGCCGCTGACTCTATGTCTCTCTTCCTCTCCTTCTTAACTACTTGTAATCTTCTTAACTGCTGAGTATTGGATTCCTTCTCTATCTACCACCCATCCTGCTATAAAACTTTTTTACAACTACATACTGTATGCAATGCAAAAGAATCTTTCTTTTGTTATTTCAACTTGATAAGTAACTTAGCAATGTGAAAAATTCTGTATGTTATGTAACTTGTTATGCAAACCTTCAAAGCTTATCAATGTAAACATTATTTGTAACTTGTTATCTGGAGCTTTTCTCCCCGGGCCTCCACTGAAAACAGACTCTCAAGTCTAGTGAACCTCCCGGGTCACCAAACTGGAATAAACAAATAAAATAAATAATAATACAGTGGTTTGGACACATTTTCAGAAAAGCAGAAGACAATCTGGTGAGGAAGATTTGGGGCAGACAGGAAGATGGTAAGAGGAAGTGAGGGCATCCAGCAAAGAGGTGGATGGATTGTGTGAAAGAGGATCTGTGGCAGTCAGACATGAGTGTTAAAGAAGGCAGGAGTGTGGCACTGAATCGAGAGAGTTGGTGACAGTTAACATGATACCCCAACCCCATGTAGAAAAAATGGGAAGAAATGGAGATGATGATGATGAACCAAACTGTTTATGAAAAGCAACACATTGCACAAATAGTGCCCCCCCCCAAAATGGAGAATTAGTTGAAATGCAGAAAATCAATCTATGACATACACAGTAGAAACAGTTAGTACGCATGAAATATGATTATATAGGTCTGGATCCCGACTCTCACTACAATGCACTGCCACAAAACACGAGGGGGGACTTATCCATCTTTGCACCACAAACACCTTTGCAGCAAATATATGATTTATTTCCTCACAGAACCAAGTGCAACTGAATGTACACTAATATCAAGGCATCACCTGTTATTTGTAAGTGTATTCTGTGTAATATATTTGGATGTAGTGCACATACTGATCAAACAACCTGCTATGATTATTCTTTGCAAATATACAGCTGTGTCCCACCTTTCTGTGTTTCTTGGTCATTCATGAGTTATCTGACCAGTACTCAGAGAAATGCAGTGTGTAAGCCAGTCTATATCATTTACCTTAAAATGTGTGAGGATATTCACTGGAGACAATATGATATGCAGCTGGCATCAAATTAATGGAAGGTCGGATGCCACAAACAAGCATAGATTGCTGTTTTGTGGGTGGGGAACACAGGTGGGTTCCTGTCATGGAACATGCAAAGGTGTAATGTTTTTTTCAAGGGGGGGTAAAGCCAGACTGAGCTACTGTTATGTTACAAACAAGGCCATGTTGCTATTGTTACTCTCCTTGTTTTGCATCCTACTGGTTTGATTTTGTGAGGGTGGTGAAGCCAGAAACTACGTGTCTTATTACTTTCAAACTTCTTTGTTATGATTTCCCATTTCAGATGTATGTTGCTAAACTGAGGGCATGCAGTGATCATCATTACTTTGGGGAGGTATCAATGTGTGAATCTTTGAGGCCTGAGGCCTACTAGTTGCTAATGGGCACATAGAAGTCAAATAAGTCTCTGCTGCCACATGTGACATTAATTTCTGTACAAATTTCCCACCTTGTAGTTGCTTACTGTACCAAGTGATGAAATTCAAGGACATGTCATAATATTATTATACAATGCAGTACATGTTCAGGATTTACCTTGTAAATGCAGCAGTTGACAAAGTGTTAGTTCAGGGCTGACTGTGATGCAGGCAGTACACAGCCAATACATTGGGAGGTAAAGGCTGTGGCTCTGAGCTGAGGCCAGCAGAGGCCACAGGTTTCCTGTATTGTGTCCCTGTCCACCCTGTAGCATTCTACAATGTCCATATCATGTATGTTGTGATAAGTTAAATGTGGCCTGAAAACTCTTCTCTGTCTCAGCCTAGGCATATTGGCAGTAGCAGCATTGCCTGCAGCATATACAAATGGAATTAAACAGCTGCATCAACTGCTCCTAACATTCTGTCTGTGTAGACTTTCTATGACTATACTCAACTATATTTGAAATCCACAGGAAAAACTAGCATGGAGTCTGAATTGTTGATTTATAACTTCTTGAATAGCTCCATCTGACTGGTTGATTAGCCTGCAGTTCAGTTACTTATGCTGTAATTTGCATCTCTGAAACACAGGCTAGACAGATGCAGTCAATTAATAATCTACTCCATTAAAAAAGGCAGATGTGTAGCTAGCCAAACTGATGGCGAGGATAGTTACTACATGTTCAGCAAAGCAAAATACTTCCCAATCTATCTTTACTGAGGTGTACTGAAATCCAGGAGGTATGCTTTCATTTTTTTTACTTACATAATGCATATGTTGGAATATATTTATGAATAATGTGAAGCAAAGCCTTTTACACTGTTATCTGTATGCATTAATTAGAAGTGTACCAATGACATGGCCATATTTGTCAAGCCATTTCAGAGGTACAAATGATTGATAATAGATGAAAATAGTAATGTTGAGTAATAGATATGTAAAAATGTTTCAGGAAAGGTTCTTTGAATGCATGTTTAGAATTTTCATTGTGTTTTATTAGCAAAATGGTTCATGTGCCTGTTCTTTAGTGGATGGAGGAAGCAAAGAGAATTTACTGTTATGTCACAAACTAGAATAGACTGTTATTTTTGGGGGTGGCACAGTTGCGTTACTGCTATACACATACAAGGATATGTTGCTCTTGCTTCTCTCCTTGTTTTGCATCCTGCCTGTTGTTAGTATTTCATATATGTCATCTGTATTATGTTTTTCCAGTGGGTACTACTGACTGCCTACCTTAACTGTTTTACCTTGTAACAGTTACTTTGTAGTTATGTGATAGTTATGTGTATTATCATTCAGTTGTGTTTTAGGACTGAAAATGTCATTGAGGTGCAGACCCCTCTTCACTGAGGCAGAAAACACAATAATAGTGGAAGCACTAAGTCATCAGGGTACTTTCCTTCTTGGAAGAGGTTGTCCCAATATGCCAGAAAGACTGACAATATGGCAGCAAATCATTGATAACAAAAATGCAGTGGGCAGCTATGACCACACTGATGAGCAGGTGCCACAAGGACACTGACATGCTCACATCTGCATGGAGGCATGCAGCTGCTGCTGCCCAAGACCAGAGGGTAACCGGGGGTGAGCATACTGCAGAAGCACCTCTCACCCCAATGAAGTATTCCTGGTTAATCTTCTGACACAGGACAACTCACAACAGAGTGGCTCACAATATGTCCTTGATGTGGGTGCAACTCCTTTGCAGTCCTAGGAAGAACTTTCAGGTAGGTTTTATATTACCAGTTCAAAACTGTTTTATAGTAAAACAAATGTAATAAAAGTTACCTCTGTGTCACGTGTGTTTTTTTTGGGGGGGGGGTTTGAATATTAGTACAGTGATAATGTCAGTTTGGAGTTGTCAGCCACATTCTTGTTAAAGTAACACGTCATGATGGTTGAGAGGAGTACATGTAGTACCTTTTCTCTTACTGTTAAATGTGATGATGTTGACATTACCTTTTGCTTAACTTATTTCAGGACCATCAGAAATCCAGCAACATAGGCCTCCTGCAAGTGCTAGCCAAATCAAGTTATTTCAGCACTGCAGATCAATTTCTAGTAATCTAATGTGTCATTTTAAGCCTGTTGTGTGTATTGCAGTACTGTCTGTAATCGTGGTAGTACTGTTGGTTGTTTAGTATATATTCTACCATAGTAGAGCAAGTATTAATGTATGCCTGTGTTTCTCCCTTTTTATCACAGGTGATTATGACAGTGGGAGTATGGGCCCTGTGCCACCTGATGTCAGTGTCTCATCAGACACTGATCACGATGGTGGCAAAACTGAGGCACAGTCAGGGGGGTGAACAAGTTGAATCTGACACAGAGGTTAACATCTAGCCACCCCCCTTCTTTTTCCCTGGACACATCCAGTAGGCCTACGCCTACCCAATCTACTGAGCCCACAGATATAGGATAGGTGGAGGGTGATGACATCGAGCAGGATAGTGTGGCTACTGCGGCCTCAATGCCTGTTTAGTCTGGCCATAGCCAAAGTGTTTGTAAGGAACCACACAGGAGGGTTGATAGGGGTGGCTGGGGGGAGCCTGCTGTCCCTCCTCCACCTGCTGAAGGTGTCTCTTCCCATGTCACTCAACATATGTTTAGGACCATCATGGAGGCACAGGCACATTCAGAAAGGTGCTCCAGACAAATGCTCAGGCTTGTGGATGTGGCACAGTCTGACAGGCATGACTGGCTCCACTATGTTGCTGATTCCCCTAGATCAGATGAATGACACGTTGGAATGAGGGGTGTCTGTGAGGGACCGAGTGGCATCTGTCATAGAATGAGGAGTGTCTGTGATGGAATGTGTGATGGGATGGGAACAGCATCCATGTAGGAATAGGTCAGCCACAACATCTGCTGAGAGCCAGCATGGATGTTTCTGATCATGATCCCATAGTGGCAGCACTTCTGCTTGCCATCGGGGAGTGTGCTGTCCACACCCAGACATGGCAGGCAATGTGGTCATGGTCCTGAAATTGCCATGAAGGGAGCATGTCCAGCAGACAGTGGCAATGCTCAGGTAGCAGCACTCCATCTATCCTTGGGTGTGGAGGTGCCAGTACAACTCCTGGAAAAGCTAGTTCCCATGATTGGGGGTGACAACAATTAACTGCCATCTCTATCATGCATGGCTTACACCTGTTCAATATACCAAGATGTAGAGCTAGCACTGAGCTTGGCTAAGTTCATGCAGACTCTCACACAACACGTTCACATGGAGGACCCCTACAAACACACACACACACACACACACACACACACACACACACACACACACACACGCACACACGCACACACGCACACACACACACACACACACACACACACACACACAGCCTGCCTCTTGATTTTGTCCAGGATACACACTCACCTACCTTTTGTAACAGCCTAGGCCTCCTACACCCCCAGCACCCTGTACAAGAGATAATAACTGTGCCATAGCTCTGTTTTATCTCTTTTGGATTTAGGGATACAAAAGCTATGTGTCTGATGCACAGGGTGCATAGCTACATTTGTGCCTAGTATGTCTGCATATGTGTTGTTGAAATGATAATTGTATCTGTCAGTTATATTTGTCTTGCGAAATGATGCAGTGGGTAGCATCATCATGACAGTACTTTCTAATTTATTCTCTTGTAAGGGTTGTGAAGTCAGGAATTGCAATGTGTATCGTTATTTTATAACCTTTCTTTTTAATGTTTTCCAGTACATATGTATGGTGCACATCATAACACATGCCATCACATGCAGGTATCAGGATTGTATGGCACTGTAGTCAGACTCATCAAAACAGTAATACAGTATAATTCTGTCTTTTGCATGAACTTCACCAGACATATGCAGCAGCTGGACAGACCACAGGGATTTCTCATTAAGATAACACAGGGCCTATTAATCATGACAAGATATATGTAGGTAGATTAAAAGACATGTCATTGTCATCTGTCTGGTATCACATTACATTGTAACTGTTATTGTAAGCATATTACTTTTGGTTTAATCACTTGGGCTTCAGTCCAGTTGTTTTATATTATGAAGCTTTGTAGTCTACAATCTGGTGGGAAGAGACCGTAGCCTCGTCCCTTCTGAGCTGGGAATTGGTGGTCAAATGCTAATTGTGGCTGTTGTTGTAAGTCTCTTTGTTATGGTTTAAGCACTTGTCCTCCAAACCAGTTATTTTATATTAGGAAGGTATTGTGGTGTTGACTCTTGTGGCAGGGGAAGATAGCCTACACCCTTCTAAGCTGGGAATTGTTGGTTGAAGGCTTATTATGTCAGTTATTCTGAAAGTGTCTTATTTCTGGTTTAAGCACTTGTGTACCAGACCAATTATTTCATACGATAAAGGTTTGTTGTTGGAGTCTTCTACTGGATTGCTGCCTTATTTAAAATGTTTGTTTGTCTGTTGTGATTGTGATTTTCTGCACTTTGGATTTCTAGGACTTCTGCATTTTATGGCATAGGTTCGATTCAGGCTTGCTGAATCTAGACTGCTTGGTATCACTGGAGCAGCAAAACCAGCCCTCTTACATTAATAAGGACCCCATGTATTGCACCATTGTGGCAGAACTGTGCAGCCAAGAATCCATCTGACTTGGGGATTGCTGGAATAAGTCAGTGTTGGCCTTTCTTTATTTTATTTGTTTAAAATGGTTTAACTTTGTTTGCATTCCAGTGCTGTGTTTTGGGGTGTTTGCACTCAGTTTACCATAACTGCTCAGAGCTTGCACTGCTGCCCAGTGAGCAACTCAGGTGTGCATTGTGAAAGACTGGCACATTTTTTTAACCTTAGCCTTCCATAGAATAGACACATTTTGTTAGTTTTATAGCAAAACCTTGTCCATCTAGCCCACTCCCCACTACTTACTACAGTATATACCTTCCACAATGGATGGAGAGTTTCCCAACATATCTCCAGGCAGCCTGATGTACATGGGCATCCTGGGGCAACAGAGCAATTGTGTCATATATACTGACAAACATTTACTGCTAAAACAAGTTAATACATATGAGAGCTGTATCTATACTATGAATTTGGAATCAATTCTCTCACATAACAAATCAGATATCAAACATTGTCAGCACACACAATTCACCTGTTGCATATAAGCTCACACCACATAAGCCCATATACACTGAGGTACTCTCTAGAAACCTAACTAAAGATCAGAGACCTCCCAAGAACAAATCTACTGCACACAGTGCAGACCCAACAGAATTCACTACACATAATAAAACATACACCAGTGTCTCATCCAATAAGCCTCTCGGGCAAAACACCTCAAAACCAAATATGTTACTCATAAGTTACTCTGTAGTGAAACACACATATGTCCCCCTTGCCAGGCTGGACAAGGAGGCTTGTATAGGCCCTACAGCCAATAGCCTAGTACCAGACTATGAACCTATGAACTTATGAGAAGGTTCATCAGATCATGCACACACTGAAGTCTCTCAACAAGTACCGTTATGACTCTGTCATAGTCTATGTTGCAGTGAATGACTGGAGATGTACCTCACTGTACTATATAAAGGTAGTTGTCTCCACCATAGTGGCCTTTTTAAGGAATGTCGGAACAACTAAAGTCCCAGCATAAAATAATCCACCACAGACAAACTAAAGGTTATGCAGCTTAATACAAGGAGTGCAAATCAGAAACTGCACTCACTGGAAGAACACCTTACCTTGGAAGATGCCCATGTCTGCGCAGTCACACAGACATGGTCCAAGGCTGCAGAGAGCACCCTGGCCATGCACAGGTACAATGCCTTCCACATATTCACACATCAAAATGAGTGTGAAAGAATCAAAGGTGGAGGTGTATATATATCTTCATTAAAGACAAATACACAGGAAGACTGTTCAGAGTATGACTCTGTAGTGCTACTCCAATTAACTGTATGTAAAACCCCCTTCCATATTATTGATAGCTATAGGTCCTCGACATGAACCATAAGGACCACTCTGTCTACTTGGACCTAATTGAGTCACTCACTAGACAGCCAAACACCTTGATCATGTGTGACTTCAATTATACTTCCATTGATTTAGAGTTAATATGTGCACAAACACAGTCACCCTAAGGTTCCTGAACTTTGTTAATGTACATGCTGTGTAACAGATAGTCTGTACCCCCACAGGGGGGCTTGAATATCCTAGACTGGCCATCATAGTGGTTCTTTGAAGTAACCCCTGTGTTTTGGCCCCTCTGGTCAGGTCAAGTCACAATTCAGTCTCGTTCACATTCACAAACATACCCAATACCCCCTGAAAAGCAGAAAGAATGAAGCATTTCTCCAAAGCAAACTATAGGATCCTAACCAATGCCATAAAGATTTGCAAACCCGCTTCTACCATTGTCAACAATGACTACTATACAGAGGTGTACACAAATGGCCTGTATAAACAGCTATACAAATGTACAGTCGGCTGAACGTGAATGGATGAAAACAAGTTTTTAACAGAAAACAAGCCACCCTAGTGGGCATCAAGCATACATAGGTTATACAACAAGTGAAAGAATGTAATGTCTAAGAACAAAAGGGAACTGACTCAGCAGAGGAAGGACACCCTCCACAGCTTGAATAGCAAAATTATCTAGCTTGAAAAGTCCTTCAAAACCACATACAAACCTAAAGTAGCATTTCTAGATAAAGATAATCAGGAGGCATTTTTTAGCGATGTCAGACATCTAAAAGTGAAGGTCCAGTTTGTGTCCTACTAGTAGTTGATGGTATGACTCATACTGACCCTGAAGACATCAACCTGCAACCAGACAGACTGGGGCAAATGTCACTACCCGTGTCCCCACCAGACATACCCCAAAGCATACCTGTCACCAGTCCTCTACCTAGCAACATCCTATGTACCTAAGATGACATCTGCCTAGACTCCAGGCCAGTGTCTGATCCTGGCCTGGTGGTATGGTTGCATATGCAATAATGTGATATAGCTAATTTCATCAGCATTGTCTGTTGAGCATGTGGTGATAACAGTGTCCCACATGCTGGTGTAAAATAATCTCTGTAATGTCAAGTAACATCTGTCTCACACACACCACACACACACACACACACACACACACACACACACACACACACACACACACACACACACACACACACACAAGCACACAGTTGACTGTAGTGAGAACAGAACCTCTACCCATCTAAGTAGACAAACTTCAAAACACAGTACTATATGCAAGAACCATGACACATGTCTGACTTTTACATCTCTGCAGGTCAAAACATAGTGGATGACATCAGTAGGCTATGTGGGAGACAAGAGGTTGGTAGGGCTGCATGAAATGGATGTGTAGGCTTTTGCAAATATGAAAAGACTAGCAAGCCATGCCATTGGAGAAGTAACTGTAGAATAGCACATTTACTTTGCTGAGAAGACACACACACACACACACACACACACACACACACACACACACACACACACACACACACACACACACACACACACAGCTGACTACAATGAGAACAGAACCCCTACTTATCTAAGTATACAGATTATAGAACTCAGTACTTTATGCAAGTGCCACAGCACAACTTTGAGTTTTAAATGGCTTCAGGTGAACTTATGGCAGATGACATCAGCAGGCCATGTGGGGATAACAGGTTGTGAGGCCTGCATAGGTACATAGATTCATAAGTTCGTATGAGGCCAGTAGCCTAACTGCATAGTGTGTCCTAGGTTTGTAGAAGCCTAGCTGTGTAAAAACACAAGTACCCTTATTGAGCATAGTTGGATGTTTGAGTTTAGCAGAGCAAGGTTGTCAGCAGCACTGACTGGCCCTGTCAATGAGGGAGCACACAACATTATATATTACACATTGTAGTGTGGTTAATATATGTGTGCAAAAACTACTGAGCCCCCAGGGTTGTATTGCTTGGGAGAGGTGAACAACAAATGTATGTATTGTGAATATGTGATGTATACTAAGAATTTGCCCTGAAAAGCTAATCCTATATACAGAAGATTAGCTGAATTTGGATTGTCACCTCCAGATAGAAAGGTGACAACAACGTAATCATGTTGTATAGCCAATTGGACTGAATCAAGTGTGTCAAGTAGACCTGTGTGAGATGTGGAGAGCTATGTATAGGACAGGTGCCCTCATTTGTTTTTTTTTTTTTTTTTTTTTTTGAAGAGAGAGAGGAATATTGGGGAAGGGGCACAGGTGTGTCTGAGGCTGGTATGTTGTCAAGGTAAGGAAGCAATTGCTTACAGACAGGACATACAAGACAAGAGACAGGGATGGCAAAGAACACAAGAGGTGTGTGAACACCATGGTTGGGGTAAGGGTGTGGACCTTGCAAATCCATAGATATCAAGCTGGGTGACAGTGAAAATTGAGTCCTCACCCACTGGACTGTCATCACTGTCACCTCACTGCACCAATGGCTGCGATGTCTGACATCTGCATCTCCTTGTGTTATTTAGTACAATGATGGAAAGCAGTGTCTCCACAGTGTGGCACACAGTCCTACACACCATCCCCAGCAGTTCTTCTCAGGTGATAAATTCACCCCTCTGCCATTTCTCCCAGAGGGAACACCAGGCCTGTATTCCAGGACAGAAGTACCTGAGGGGCCAGGTAGTGCAGGTGAAGCACAAGGGGTGCTACCAGGTTGCAGCATGATGTGCTAAGCCTTGGTGCCATAGCCAGTGGAGTGGGATCAGGTGGATCCTGTGGGCAAGACCTACCTCAATGTACTGTGGGAGAAAGTAAAAATAAAAAATAAAAAATAAAAAAAAAAGAGAGAGAGAGAGAAAATAAGGGTTGAGGTTAGAGATTACACAAGTTGTCTTATTTGCTTGTTTAGACTGAGGAGGGTGGTCTTTCAGTTCTAGGTTCTCACTTTTGTATTTGTAGACAGCATCTTCTTTTGCTTACTGTATAAACTAGTAATGACAGGTGTGTGTCTGTCCAGGACAATATAATAGTGTCCCATAGGCTGGCATAAAAGGCTCAATGTAAAGTTCAACATCAGCTCACATGCACACACACACACACACACACACACACACACACACACACACACACACACACACACACACACACACACACACACATACAAACAACCCCCCCATTTGACTGCAGTAAGAATAGAACCCCTACCTAAGTATACAGACTACAGAACACAGTACTTAACGCAAGCACCATGGCTCAAGTCCAAATTGAGTGTTTCAGACAACACTTTATAGATGATGGCATCAACAGTGTCTGTTGAGGACAAGATAACAGTGTCCCACAGGCTGCTGTAAAAGGCTCAATGTAAAGTCCAGCAACAGATCACAAACACACAAACCAACCTTCCCCATTTGACTGCAGTAAGAATGGAACCCTTACCTCTCTAAATAGACACATTGCAGACCACAGTACTTAATAAAGCACCAGGGTTTGAGGCTGACTTGGAATGTGTCAGACAACACTTTATAAATGATATCAGGAGTATCTGTGGAGGACAAAATAACAGTGCCCCACAGGCTGCTGTAAACGACTGGCTGTAAAGTCCAGTAACAGCTCACACACACACACACACACACACACACACACACACACACACACACACACACACACACACACACACACACACATACACACACTTGACTGCAGTGAGAATAGAACCCCCTACTTATCTAAGTACATACACTACAGAACACAGTACTTAATGCAAGCGCCATGGCTCAAGTACAATTTGGAGAGTGTCAGACAATACTTTAGAGATGATGGCATCAACAGTATCTATTATGAACAAGATAACAGTGTCTGACAGGCCTCTGTAAAAGGCTCACTATAAAGTCCAACAACAGCTCGCACATACACACACACACACACACACACACACACACACACACACACACACACACACACACACACACACACACACACACACGCACACACATACACACCAACCAACCCCCACCCCGTTTGACTGCAGTGAGAACAAAACCCCTACCTATTTAAGTACACAGACTACAGAACAAAGTACTTATTGCACACACCATGGCATAAGTCCAAATTTGGTAGGACTTCAGGTGAACTTTTAGTAGAAGACATGGTCAGGCCATGTAGGAGACAAGAGATTGGGAAGCCTGCATGAAATGGATGCATAGGCTTGTGCAATTCGCATTAAAAAAATGGCAAGCCATGAAATTGGAGTGGTAACTGTGGGCTAAACACTTCTGTTCTTTTCTACAGAGACACACAACCAGTTGACTGTAGTCAGAATAGAACCCCTATCATTCTAAAGACACAGACTACAGAACACAGCACTTATCACTCACACCACTGCACAAGTCTGATTTGAATAGCACTGCAGATGTACTTATTGTAGATGGCATCAACAGGCCATGTGGGAGACAAGAGGTTGGGAGGCTTCATAGGTACATTGCTTCATAGTGTCATCTGAAGCTAGTAGCCTAATAACAGTAAGCTGTTTGGAAGCCTAGCTGTATAACAATACATATACCCTTATTGAACATACTTGGCTGTTTGAGTTTTGCAGAGCAAAGCTGTGAGCACCATCAAGTAGCCCTATCCATAAGTGAGTACACAACATTATGTATAACACTTTGTATTGTGGTTGATATATGCATGGAAAAGTAATGAGACCCCAGGATTATAGTGCTTCTTAGAGGTGGTTTTGGGGGAAACAAAATGGATGTATTGTAAAATTATGACATATAGTTATATTGTGCTCTTAGTTTGCAATGTTTCCATATGTACTTTTATTTCATACAAAGAAACTGGACAATAAACAGGAATGATAAAATATCTTATATACAATTCCATAGCACAGCAAGCTTTACGTCTGCACACTGGTTGACAAGGTGTGCATGCATGCAAGACAGGCCTGTTTACATGGAGGAAATCAGTGTGCAAGCATGAGGTGCATTGCTAATGCTTGCTATTATGCCCTGGTCCCATCTGTACTCTAGGCTGGCTTTTTGCTATAGCTAAGAGCATTAATTGAAAATGTATCCGTTTTCTATTTTTGGGTGTCTACTTTCTAGGAAATCTGTTGTTTTCTCTCTTTCCATAATGCTGTGCATCATGCAAACAAGATAAGCTTAGACAAACTTTTTTCAGGACGAGGTGCATCAAGCAAAACTGGAATTAAAGGAAGACAAATAGGTAAAGATACTAAAACTAAGGAACACATATGCAAAACCTGTAAAAGCACAGTAAAACTTGATAGTACACATCAGAAATTTCTACATATCTTAGGATTTGAACCCACACACTAAAACAGCTTCAGAAAACAGGAAGGATGCCTAAGTCCTCTTGGCTACACAAACTGCTTTGCACCAATGAAATGAAAAGTCATTTTTCACACAACCAACTGCATCAGAATGTACACTACTTTCAAACCATCAGCTGTGATTTGTACATTTAATTCTTTTTACTATATTTAGACGTAGAGCAGTTAGTGATCACACAACCTGTCATAATTATGCTTACAAATATACAGCTCTGTGTTACCTTTCTGTGTTTCCTGATCATTCATCAGTTATCTAACACATGCAGTGTGTAAGCCACTCTATATCATAGGTCTTAACATGCGAGAATATATTAAGTGAGAATAATATGATATACAGTTGCAAACAAATGAAGTCCAGGTTGGATGGCACAAACACATGTATACTGTTCTTTTGGGGGTAGCATAGCTACTGTTGTGACAGAAACAAGGGTACACTCCTGTTTATTTGGGGGGGGGGCAAACCTCAGTTAGTGTTATGACATAAACAAGTCTAAAGTCTGAAACTGCAATGTGTATCATCACTTTCTAACTTCTGTCTTTAATGATTTACCAGTAGAAAGGTGTGGTGCTAAACTGAGGCCATGCAAGAAACATCAGAATTCTTCAGAGGTCTGACTCTGTGAATCTTTTATGCATGAGGCCTACTAATTAATAATGGACAAATATAAGTAAAATAAGTGTCTGGTGACACATGTTAAAGTACTTTCTGTACAAATCCACCACTATTTACTTGCTTATGGTACCAAGTTAGAAAATTCAGGGATATGGCATAATATTATTAAAGAACACACTCTAGGTTCAGGATTTACCTTACAAATGCAGCAGTTGACACACCTTTATTTCAGGGTTGACTCTGTCTGATGCAAGCAGTACACAGCTAACAGACGGGGAGGTAAAGTTTGTGTGAATTGCTTGGTATCAGTTATACTAAATGTATATGAGTAGGAGAAAGGTATTAGTTCCCTAGGTGGTCAGGGAATGTACTATGTGTTGTCTCTTAGCCGAAGCAAGGGGATACTGAGCATACCTTTGTCTGTCTACAGGAACAGCAGCTAGGGGTTCCTCTTCTGACTTCTCCTCTGACTGTGGCTATGGTGACATAGGCGGTGATGGGGGGATGTGTGTCCCTTCCCCTTGCTGATCCTGCTGCAGCTGTTTCTGCAGGATCAGATTGGTGAATATTTGTGTACATGTGCATGGATTATACTGCAGGACTCCACCAGCTATATCTAGCAACTGGAACCATGACTTCAGAAACAAAACACAAACTCTATGATGTTTCTAGCTTGTATGTGTGCCTCATTATGGTGTTCTTCTGTGGGTGTGTCTGCACGTCTGATGGGTGTCATCAGCCATGGTTCCAGGGAATAGCCAGCATCCCTCAGTAAATAACCCTGTGGGATGTCCACCCTAGCAAACATCTGGTACAGCTGTGATGTGTGACAGATATGGGAGTCATGATAACTGCCAGGGTTACCAGCACACACATTCAAGATAATTCCCTGGGCATTACACACAACTTGGCAGTTGATGTAGTGGTATCTCTCACAGTTAATGTAGATTCTACTGTGCTCTCTAGGTGGTGCCTTAATGTGTACGTGAGTACAATCTATGGCACCTAATACTTCAGGGTAGTGCACTACATGATAAAACAGTTCCATATAGCTGACCCTGTCTTCATAAGTATAGGGAAATATATGTGCTCACTGGCATGTATAAGCATAACATACAGAAACTGGTGGAGAATCCAGGAGGCTGATGTCTGTGGCACACCCATCATGTCCCCAGTTAGTCTTTGCAATGTACCTGTAGCTAATATACACATACCTTAGTTTCCACTGGGTTGGGTTCCCCTTGGTTGGATCTGGCTCTGAAATGAGGGTGGCAGAGCTCACAGAGTTCTTGTAATGTGTCCCTGTCCACATTGGTAGTGCTCTACAATCTCCAGCTCATGTAACATCTAGAAAGTTACCCTGGGCCTAAACACTCTTCTATTTCTTGACCTAGGCCTATTGTCAGCAGCACCAACAGCATTGGCTTCAGCCTCTAGCACATGTAGCTATAGAATAGCTGCAGCAGCCCCTACCATTGTATCAGTTAAAATTTCCTTGTCTCTACCTCAATGGTACTGAAGGATAAAGGAAAAAACAGGATGGAGGCTACATGGATACTTTATACATTGCTGAATAGTTCCACTGTTTTGGATTGGTTGATTAACATGCAATTCACCTGTTTATGTTATAAAAAAGGGGGTGCCTAATGGCAGCAGCTGCTTCAGATCTAATCATGAAAATGCTTCTTCCGTCTTCTTTTTTACCAGAAACTTCAAGAAAAGCAGTTAAAGGGGAAGGAAACATGGTTAGGTTAAGTTACAGTGCTGAGAATCTGTTAAAAATTGGATCTGTATTCTCATTATGCAGTGGGTTTGATCAGCTTCTTACAGTGAGGCCTGTAAGCTCAAACATACTACAAGAACTACTACAGGATTTTGCTGAAACATGGAGATGAATGCAAACTTCGAGCAGATCACACGTCCATGGCAACTGATAGTCACAAAAAAAGGAAAATATGTACCAGATTGAGGAAAAGAGGCACTAGAGCAGGAATTTCAGTCCGATTGAAGGTAAACCCTCACAGGCCTCCACTGCCCTTCATACTACTAGCCAATGTACGCTCACTTGAAAATGAGATGGATCACTTAAGACTGGAACTCTCATCACAAAACAAGGTGAGAAACATCAATTTATTTGTGTTTACTGAAACATGGTTAAACCAAAATATCACGGATAGCACAGTAAATCTAGAGGGCATGACTTTATTCAGATCAATCAGAATTCAGTCACTATGTAGCAAGTTCAGAGGAGGGGGAGTGTGTATATATGTTAATAACAACTGGTGCAGCAACTGTGTAGTGACCACCACCTTCTGCTCAGAAAACATTGAAATTCTGTCACCAAAATGCAGGCTGTTCTACCCGCCAAGAGAGTTCAATGGAATATGCATCACAGCAGTCTACATCCCACCTGATGCAAATATCATTGACGCTCTGTCCACCTTATATCAGTCTATAAGTGACCTGCAAAACAGAAATCCAGAGCATGCAGTAGTAATTGCAGGATACTTCAATCAGGCTAACCTAAAGACTGTATTACCCCACCACCACCAGCATGTAAACTTTGTCACAGGGGGGTAAATGTACTGGATAAGGTCTACACTAACATCAATGGTGCATATAAAGCAAAACCTTATCCACATCTAGGGAGCTCTGACCACCTAGCCATCATGCTGGTTCCACCTTATAAATCTATACTGCAAACCAGTACACCAACTAGAAAACAAATAAGGATCTGGCCTGAGGGAGCAATCTCAGCTCTACAAGACTGTTTTGACTATACAGACTGGTCAGTGTTTAGAGAGGCTGCTGTGACAAACAACCATGTTGACTTGGACACAATACACTGAGTCAGTCACAGCTTACATCCTCCACACACTTAGAAATGTAACAAAGACCAAACTCATCCCCATATGGGCAAATCAAAAACCTTGGCTAACTAGTGAGATGTACAAGCTCTTGAAAGTAAGAAATGCAGGTTTCAAATCCCAAGATATGAAAGCTTTAAGTGTGGCCAGAGCCAAACTGAACAAAGGTATCAAAGAGGCGAAAAGATCCTATGGCAGAAGAATCCAAAGTCACTTTAGGGACCAGAAGGATATCAGGCAACTATGGAAAGGAATTCAAACCATCACCGACTACAAGCCTACATCAGCTTCATGTGATGATAGCATCGAGTTTCTGAGCCAATTGAACAAATTCTTCAGTAGGTTTGATGCTGACAACAAAACAACAGCATGTAGAATCCCTGGAGACAAGGATGCAGTGGTGCTGAGCTTCAATGCAATCAGTGTCACCAGAACCCTAAAACGTGTCAACCCGAGGAAAGTAGCTAGCCCTGACAACATCATGGGCAGGGTACTAAGGGAATGAGTGACAGAACTACCTCCTGTACTCACTGACATCTTCAACATTTCACTCCATCTAGCCAGTATTCTGAAATGCTTCAAGGAAATGACTATCATTCCTCTTCCCAAGAAACCACAGCCAACAACTCTGAATGACTACTGACCAGTTGCATTAACCTCGATGGTAATGAAGTGCCTGGAGAGGCTGGTCAAAAATCATATAACTTCAGTCTTACCTGTGTCACTGGATGCACTGCAATTTGCATAAAGAACAAACGACAGTACAGGGGATGCCATCTCACTAGCTCTCCATGAAACACTGACCCACTTAAAAGGCAAAAACTGCTATGCAAGACTGCTATTCATCTATTTCAGTTCTGCCTTCAGCACTGTTATCCCTCAGAATCTGATATCAAAGCTAGTTCAACTGGGCATAGACTCTCAGTTATGCAATCGGATTCTGAGCTTCCTTACTGAAAGGCCTCAAAATGTTTGTTTGGGCGACAACAGCTCCGGTAGTATTACCTGAACACAGGAGTACCACAGGGGTGTGTCTTAAGCCCTCTCCTTTTCACTCTGCTGACACATGACTGCATGGCCACACATGAGATGAATAAGATCATCAAATTCGTGGATGACACCACTGTTATAGGTCTGGTCAAAGACGGAGAGGTGGAGGCCTACAGGAATGAGATTGATCGACTACTGGTCTGGCATGACAACAACAACAATCTAGCACTAGATCTCAGCAAGGCAAATGAGTTGATTGTTGATTTCAGAAGATCTCAAGTACCACACAAACCTCTAGTGATGAAAGGGATGACAGTGGAAAGGGTCAAGAGTACAAAGTTCTTGGGTCTTCATTTCACGGAGAACTCATCCTGGTCAGTCCATGTATCCAGCACAGTCAAAAAAGCTCAACAATGCTTGCACTTTCTAAGGAAACTTAGGAAGGCAAAATTACCAAGCTCCCTACTTCAGGCCCTTTATAGGGGTACTATTGAAAGTGTCCTGACCAACAGCATTGCAGTCTGGTATGGGAGCTGTAATAATCAGAATCGGAAGGCACTCAAGAGAGTTGTAAGGTCAGCAGAAAGAATCATTGGCACCTCCCTTACTCCTCTGGAAAATCTACACAAATGCCGGTGCATAGATAGGGCCAGAAAGATTTCCAGTTTTCCAACACATCTTGCCAATGGTCTGTACACTCACCTATCCTCTGGCAGGAAATACAGAAGCTTGCATTCTAAGACCACCAGACTAAAAAGCAGTTTATTTCCACTCTCCGTTAGACTGTTGAACTCTGGATAAACGAACCATGACGTCTGTTACATAACAAGCCTATCAAGGGGCATACTTTATTGATGTGCAATAACTAAGTACAATACTAAGGTGGCTCACCTACACACTAAAGGACTGTAAAGTGCAATATACAAACTGTGCAATAATGCAGTCTAATCATAGATATGCTGCTATTGTTTCAATTTTACTTTGACAATGTTACCTTCATATTGTTCCTTGTCTTCCTTGTCTCCTGTTCTGGGATGGGTGTGGGTCACTGCTGTCCTACTTTACTTACAAATTGCTCCTTATTAAATTTCTACTGTGATATTTTATTTTTTTCTCTATCTATATGTGCATCTGTTTCCTGCATTGAGAATGAAGCATTGTAATTTCATTAACCAACACTGCTGTGTAGTTCTGAATGACAATAAAGTTTTCTTTGACTTGACTTTGACTTGACTTGATAACTTGCATCTATTAAACATACCTGTTACTTGTTCATTAGTGAGCTATGCTCAGCTATGTGCACCTCCATGCACCTCCGCCACCTTCGCATAAATAAGGCTAGCATAGGCAAAATTGATATTTCCTCCATTCTTAGAACATCAGGCAAACATGGACCATAAAAAGTGGAGGAAGGATTGCACATCCTGTAGTCAAACCCAGGACCATCTATATTCCAGCCCTAACACATACATGTGCTGCCACAGGAATAGCTACATAACAGTAGAGAAAAACCTGCCCATTATTTCTCTGTTTTCATGGTTGCCCTAAGTGCCGCATCATGCAACCAATGGCAAAAAAAAAAAAAAAAAACAGGTAAACCAGACAGAGACCACACATTTTAATAAATAATTAATGAGGATGACACAGAACTTATGCACTGTGCACTGCTTACATGCATTTTCACCCTTCACAGCCTTACATGTTCACCTCTGCAAGTGTAACCTGGCACAACTCCCTGATGAGAGCATTCACTGTTGCCATGCATTTAACAAAAACACTGTGGAAGTGCCTACACAAAGTGAACCTTCCTACACGGTTACTCTTTTTTGAGATTCAACAATTCTAATGAGTTTTGTCCTCATTTACATTTTCACCATGCTGACAGTCCAGAATCTACATGGTTAGTAACCATGTAGGCAGGGAAACTCCATGGGAGCCCAATGCTATAACAGTGGAATACTGTAATCCATCAGCTACATCCTGCATATGCTTACATTACAGTATAATACACTGTTTTATGGAGGTTTACACATTTTAGCAGTCTGCATTACTTACAAGTATATTCTTCATTTGGGGGTGGGGGAGTGAAGCTGCATTTATGTCACGGCACCTAAAATTACATTATTATGATTGTTGCACTGATTTTCTAGCATTCACCCTGTGTAATTAGGTCAGAATATGTGTGGTGTTACATGTTAAGGGCAGTTTTGTACAAATATAAGAGCTTTTACTTGCACTTGTTTCCATGTAGACTCATTTCAGTGGCTGTATTTGGAAAGTTTTGGAATACACGGCCAACAAGAACATGGAGTCTACACAGTTGCTTTACAGGTTGTTTTGAATCACTTCACTGTGTTGATTTGCTTCATTAGCATAAAATTCAGCTACTTATGCTGTAATTTGCATGCCACAAAAGATTCCATATTTGCGCTTGATTGCGTGCCGTTACTCGGAGTTAACTAAATCAAAAACTTTTCTCGGACGTGTACACATCTTGCAGTGATGCTCACATTGCAAAAATTATAGTGTAAGCTTTATTGAATCCCCCTGTATAATATGTAGGTAGGAACCAAGAATAAAATGTGTAGGATATTATTAGTACATGGGATGAAATTTTGGCCATGGAGAGTAGAATTAGTAGCAAAATCTGACCAGAAGCACTTGCATATAAGGCCATTATGCTATTTACGAATGATGATAAATGTTTCACTATTAATATTTTAGAAATGTGTTTTAAAATATTTTTAATTACATTTTTGTTAGATGTTATTTGCAGTTGTTCTTTCTGATATTTTGTTAAAATTTATGATTGTCTTTCTGTAAACACTTTTCACATTTTAAATCGACAACTGCCTATTTAGATCAACCATAAATAAAATTAAGTGAAATAAAACCTAGAATTGGGGTGGGAAAATGAAATGAAACTGCTCAGACTGCTATCACTTTGAATGGCAAAATGTGACCACAATTAGTGCCACTGGTAAATTGGTCAGTGGCAGAAAAGCAGTTTAGGAGCTTGTGAACCAAGTGGGCATGGCCTCGTTTGAGGTGGCATTGCCAGAAAAAAAAAAGCTGTGGGAATGGCTCCATTGTTGCAAATATTGTCACTACAGCAGTTTAAAACTTCATATATAGCAAGGCCACAGGACTAAGGAGACTGGACTGGAAATTCAGAAGGTAATAGGTGATGTTATGGTGTCATGCTTAACACATCACTTAACAAATTGGGGTGATGTCTTCATTCTCAAAATAGGAACAAGAGAGTGTGCTCCTTTCATAGAGGGATCATGTTCCTTGACATCCAAGAAAACCTAAACTAGTTTGCTTGAAAGAAGAGTTCCTCTGATAGTCGAATCTCTGATTTAGTAGAGGCAGAGAGTATTATATGCTAAGCTTGGAGCCAGAAATTACCTCATTGCTCTTCAGCAGATACTGAAGGAGCCATGGGATTTTCCAGTAGTGTTGCATTTTGTAGCCACAGAGAAGGCATATGACTTCAAACCACAGAATGTTTTGTGGGTGAGGCAAGAGATTAAGGAGCCTCATGGTGGCTGATAAACCGGGTCTATATTATAATCTCGAAGTTACGGAACATCGAATACAATATGGTCGACACCATATTATCGAAGTTATGTAACTTCGAAAATAAAAAAAAAATTTAAACATCAAATACGTACCCTAATGGATTTAAAATAGGGGGCAAGTCTCCCTGCACCCCACACACCCCGCTACTTAAAATATACCAACTCCGAGATCGCACTTTAACATAGTATGGTGCGGAAAAGGAAGATTTCCCTTTTCTACACTGTAGCACAATCTCGGAGTTGTTATATTTAAGTAGCAGGGGAGTGCAAGGGTCTTGCCCCCCTGCCTACACTCATTAGTTTTTTTTTTGTTCTATAAATATTTTTATTGTGTTTCGATTGTTTAATAGTTCGAGGCATAAAGTTCGATATTTATGCATTTGAACTATTAAACATTTGAGATTATAATATAGACCCTGATAAACCTACCTGATCTTTACATTTCTAAAGCAAGAGTTGTGCCTATAGTCTCAGTATTGTTCATATCTGTTGAAGGTGAGAAGACTATGCCAAAGGTCTGTCTTGTTGCCTATTAGTGACAGGAAGGCAAAGCCCAGTCAGGATTTAGAAACTATCCAAGGACACGTGGGCCATACCTTTCAACTGTCCAGATTTCTGCCTCATATTTTTGGCTCATTCCTTAAAAAAATGGGTTTTTCAGGGAAGCCATTGAGGTCTGATATCTGATATTAATTAAGATATTTGAGTTTCAGACTTCATATCTTTCTGAAAATGGATTAATGCAAAACCTTTTACTCTAGCAACTTTCTAAGTTTGTAAGAGCAGTATTTAAAATCTTTCCCTATTTTTGACCCTCTGCCCCCCACCCCATTAGTTTTGGCTTTTCCAGATTCTCATGCTAAGACATTGAGAGGTATGATGAGGGCTGCATTCCTAGTTTTCACAAATGGTTTCATATTCTTGGCCTGAAGTGCATATGATCTCAGAGAACCACTGTAATGCTTACTACTGAATGTAAAACAGATGCCATGAAAATCAAAACCTTTAAATTGCAAGTCATAGTTATTTTCCAGGGAAAAGTGAATTGATAAAAAAGGGGATAACAGCTACTACAAGTGGAGGCACTGAAGTATCTTAGACTCATGTTCAAGACTGAGTGGAAAGGGATCAGGAGAAAGAACAGCATAATGCAGCAGAAACAGCACTGCAGGCATCACACCAATGGTTCTGGTGGTGAAGCAAGATCTAACTTGCAAGGTAGCATGCCTCTATCTTCTCCTGTGGTCATGAGCACTGGGTACTGAATCAAGGGATGAGATCTCAAAAAATGTGTGATGGGCTTTTAGGATCAATCCCATTACTTTTGTGAAGAACTTGTTAGTCCACGATGATTTTAGAATAGAGCTACTGATGCTTCTCGTTGAGATAAGTCACTTCAGGTGGTTTGGGCTCCAAGTGTAGATACAACCTGAACATCTCCTATAGGAGGTGGAACAAAGCATGGCCCAGGATAAGCTGGTGGAATTATATCTCTCAGCTCATCTGGGAATGCCTAGGGATCCTACATGGAGAGATATAAAATGTTGCCGTGGAAAGGGAAGTCTGAACTGCCTACTCATCTTGGTACCACATTGACCATCATCAGGACACAAGATTGTGAGAAAGGATTGATGGATTAACACTTGCTTATAGTTTTTATTTTTAATTAAAGTTTCATTTTTATTTCAAACTGTGATATTCCTTATACAGGTCTAGAGAAATAATAAAAAAAATATTAACTTTTAACTGTGTTTCTAAGCTGCGGATACCATTTTGCACACTGTAAAAGTAAGTCCTAATCAAATGGGGGGGGGGGGGTTATCCAGTATTCACTACAGTGCTGTAATAGCCAGTAAAGCTGGTCTAAGAAGAGCTGAAACATTTCTTTCAGTATGCTTATTTGCTAATTTCCTGACTATTTTGTGGCACTTACTACAACAAACGGTCCATGAATAAGAATACAGACATCTGACTTCTGCCTGTGGCATGAGATGATGCAGTATTATAATGGAAAATTATACTGCAAACTTCCCATGGGAAAAACTGAATGCCACTGAAATATACTTTTGTCAGTCACAAATTCTATAGTTATAGTACGATTAGCCATTATAAAAACTGTCTTAGTGTATCTGTTTAATGTGAATGTTGTTTAATTTCCAAGTAATGCCCACCAGATATTTATCTGTTAAAATAGGTGACCCTTAAACCTAGAGGGTGTTGCTTAATTTGTTTTGAGTCAAAGCACAGCAATTACATGTTGAAGAACTCATTCAATCAACCACAGTGATGTTTTTTGCACATGCAAGCTCATTCACAGCTAAAGAATATAATAACAGAGTTATCTGAAAAATACTGCGAGTTTTGCTCTAAAAAAGGGCAGACAATGTCAGGCTCCTCTTCCTAAACCACAACATAATTTTTACATGGTTGTCTGTTCAGAATTTATTTGTATTGCAGATGATGGAGTAATATTCTGTAAAGTAATGCATGCTGTATAGAATCACTGTAATAGATAAACACTGGGTATCATGAAAATCTGATATTTCAGCACTTAGTAGCAGCACATTTCAAATTGAACATGCAAATACCATAATGCAGTATAAAGTCCATGAGCCAGCAAATAGATCCAGATTTGCTCCCATATATTAATCCCAATAAATGGTACTGCCAAATAGCAAACATCTCTCACATTCAGCAGTGACTGAGCATGTTACAATGAATACAGAACACTATCTTGTGTACTCCTATGTATAGGTTCATAGGTTCATATGTAGGTACTAGGCTATTGGCCCTAGGGCCTATATACGCCTAGCCAAATGGTACCCTGGCTTTTGCCACCCAAGAAAATTATTTTCCTGTGCCCCTGTCAAGCAGAGCCACAGAAGTGATCCCTGGGGTGAATTTCCTATCTCCCATCCAATAATCAAGATTTTTCTTGAAGAGTGCTAATGAGGACCTTTGTTTGATATAGATAGGTAGTTTGTTCCAGAGTATGGGAAGTCTCTGGGACAGGAATCTATCCCTCCAGCATGTTCTGTTTATTGTGGTGACAAGGTTCAGGTCCCTAGAGCATGTAACTCAGAGGAATTGGGATTTCTTTAAGTGGAGCATGTCCAATAGCTCTGGGTTTGACATAGCTTTGTATGTTAGGCAGAGATCACCTCTAAGTAGGCGATATGCGACAGAGTAAAGTTGGAGTTTTTTGAGACAGTCTGCGTAGGGCATCTGTTTGAGGCCGGTAATCCTCTTTGTGAGGTATTTCTGCGACCTTTCCAGTTGTTGTAGATGTCCTGTGAGGTACATACCAAAAGGGGTGTTGTAGTCTATAATGGGTCTAATGAGTGATGAGTAGAGGGGAACAATGAACTCTTTTTTCCCGGATGAGAAACCTTTTGTGATGAGGTGTGCCACATAGAAGGATTTCCTGACTACTGTGGAGATGTGATTATCAAAGGAGAGATTACTGTCCACCTGTGTCCCAAGGTCTCTTATCACACTTTCAGTGTTAATTAGACTACCGCCTATGTGGTAGTTCATGGGTACAGAGTTTTTACCAAAAGGGATGACAATGCACTTTTTGGCATTGAGCTTGAGACTATGGCTTTGACACCAGGTATCTGTCTCAATGAGGCCCTTTTGTAGGATGTCCACATCGTTAGGAGTTTTGATTATGGCTCCTAGCTTGTAGTCATCTGTGAACTTTGTTAGCCAAAGAACTTCTGTGTTAGCCTGTACTTCAGAGAAGTAGATACCAAACAGGAGAGTACCCAGGACTGAACCCTGTGGTACTCCACTTGTCAGTGGTCTGAAGTTGGATTTAGAGTCTGCTGCTTTCACAGTGTGGGTTCTGTCAGTGAGCCAGTTGGAAACCCATCTTGTGACATAGGGATTTATACCTAGTTTAGTGAGTTTATCTATAATTCCAGAGTGGGGGATGGTGTTGTAAGCCTTGGGGAGATCTAGATAGGCTGTGTGAACCACCTTACCCTCATCTACAGCTTTGATGACTGCTTCAAAGAAGTCTATCAGGTTTAGGAGACATAACCTGCCTTTTACAAACCCGAACTGGGTAGGGTCCAGAGTTTGGATTTTCAAGTATAAAAGGTTACCGCTTTCGTCAAGTTTTATTCCATTCAACTTCTTCAGACAAAAGTGAAGCAAGACAAATTAGTTTAAATACCACACCTAAAAGGTCACACGGCATACTCATCCATTAATTCTTAAAAATATACACATATATTTAGCATTAAATAAAATGCCATTTATATGGAAACAAAGCACCACAAGATAAGAAATAAGGGTGCTTTGTTTCCATTGACAGTTTTCATGCTTCAACATATAATTCATTTATGAATTTCTATATAGCTTAGTGAATGTGTATTTAGGATGTATGCTTTAAGTGTTAATAAGTTTTTAAGGATATAAGTGGCATTTTATTTAATGCTAAATATATGTGTATGTTTTTAAGAATTAATGGATGAGTATGCCATATAACCTTTTAGGTGTGGTATTTAAACTAATTTGTCTTGCTTCACTTTTGTCTGAAGAAGTTGAGTGGAAAAAACTTGACAAAAGCGCTAACCTTTTATACTTGAAAATCCAGGGTCTGCCTTATTTGTTTGTTTTTTACTAGTTTGTTTTTGGCTTTGTTTGTTTTTTGAAGTAGGGTCCAGAGTTTGCAGATTACCAATGTTATTGTTTATAAGTTCCATGATGATACATTCCATAGCCTTGCAGACTAGGCTCATCAGGCTAATGTGGCGGTAGTTCCTGGGGTCCGTGGTGGCTCCCCCTTTGTGGAGTGGGATAACCATTGCTGTGCACCATTCAGTGGGTACAAAGCCTGAGGTGAGGCTATGACTGAACATGGTACTTAGGTGGGGTGCCAGTTTGTACTGTAGTTTGTGTAAAACACAGCCTGTGATGTTGTCAGGTCCCATGGATGCTGTGTGTTCTTGGCTTTGGAGAGTGTGTTTTTTACCTGTGCAGCCGTGATTACAGGAACTTTGCATTCTTCTGGTATAGAGATGGGCTCTTTAGGGGCTGAGAGAGGGGTAAAGTTAACACTGAACCTATCTGCCAGGATGTTGGCAATATCAGTTGGTTCTGTATATTTAGTGCCATTGTGCTATAACTCAAAGCAGATATGAGTGTTGCCATTGAGATTCTTGCCATAGCTATAGAATGCTTTGTGGTTGTCTTTAGAATCAGTGGCGATTTTGTTTTCATAACTAGCTTTGGAGAATTTTATGAGGGGATCTCAGCTTCTTACTCTTAAAATGAGAAGGGCTATGGTGGAATGAGTCTTGTGTGTTGGCTAAAAAGCAAATAGAATACATGATTTGAGAACACAGCATGGTGGTCCCTTAAGGGTATGTCTTTAATATTTTCTTGGTTGTATTTTGATAAGCATATTCTACTTATGATGCATTCTCAACTACTGTTCTCAAGAATTTTGCACAAAGCTAAAATTAATGGTGGGACACCAAAAATAATGTTTAAACATTCTAATTCACTTTACCAGTTAATGGGACAACATGTTTTGCATCACTATTTATTTTCAAATAATATGCATGAAACTGTAATGATTGGCACCATTGACAGACAGTAATCCTCAATGATTAACTAGAAAATCAAAAGTTTTGCAAGGGTAAGGTAAAAATAGGAGGCAACACGCTTCCTGCTTGACACCAGGCTAACCCACGCGCACCTACTTAGCACCAGACTACCTCCTTCTGATCACCACCACTACCATTTCCTCTACAACTATAATTAAATCTCTTTGATTATGTTTTAACCATTAATATTTCTTCTTACTTATCTAATACTTACCCCTAATGTCCTTCTTATCTACCCCTACCTCTTCCACTACCTTTCTCCCCTGTTTTGCAACCTACAAACTGCACTGTGATAACAGCAGGCTTACTTATTTAGTAAAATACCCTATTAAAAGAGAACCCTACCTTGTTAGCAATCACAAATTATCCTCCTACTGTCCTATTACTATATATCCTTTGGTTGTGTTATAGAGCAATGCATGCTTTCACCTACTGTCTGTATATCTTCTCCCTTAATTGTATACTAATCAAGTTTACATTGTTCTCCTATTACTGTAAAACACACTCATACAATGTATTTATATTGTTCTGCAACTACTGTAAAATGTTATGATATATGGAATTTACTGATTACTGTAATGTCCTCATTTATCTGATCTTTGCCATGATTTCATGATTATATTCCTTATGTATTACATTCATAATGTGGAACCTTTTCTCCCCGGATCAGCGCTGAAAATGGGCAACTATGCCCATTCAGACTTTTCCCAGTAAACAAATATAAGGTAAATAAATGAAATAAATTAAAAAAAAAAATCAGGGATGTCGTGCAAAATTAGGGCCATTTGAGAGGTAAGTTTGAATATGACACTACATCAGCATGGTGTGCACACATGTACATTTCATGTGAAGACTTAGTGGCTGCTGAAGCAAAGATGTAAGTAAGACTTTTTGTTGAGCATGGCTTTACCAAGTTAAAATATATGACATACAGTGTGTTACACACCTATGCACAATGTTTATTTGTGATCAAGGTTTTTGTGGTCATGGGCATACTGAGATACCATATCTTTTAGTGTCTACTTACTGTATCATTTTCAGTTTCTTATACATTAATTGTGTGTAGAGTACATAAAGTACACTAGTGGGTGACCATCCTAACACTGGCATGGAATAAATAGTTCAAGTCAATATTTATTCTAAGGATAGTGTAGTAAATGCATTTCATATGGTCAGAAGTAAAAAAAAAAGTGAAGAACAAAACTTAACAAATGCAGGTAACCTTAACCTGCCATGTAAGCAAAGGTGAATGTAAGGGAAAAAATAAATTAAAGTTACAAACCTAAAGAAAGATTATCTAAGCACATCATTAAAGGTTACTGTAGTAAGGATACTTAAAAGTAACAAATGAATTTTTGGTGAAATATGTGAAAAGATGTGTTATTGTGCCTTTTGACCTGCTTAAACATCCCCTAACATAGAACCTCATGTACATACATGACAGTGTGGCATGACATGTAGGGATAGCACACACATGACAGTCAACCTCTTGGCACAAAAAAGCTGGACAAAGCCAAAAATAATATGGGGACAAAACCTCCAAAATATGGACAGATTTTAAATATTGCTCTTATAAACTTAGAAAGTTGATAGAATGCAAGGTGTTGTGTTACCATACACTTTCTGAAGGATATGGAGTCTGAAACTCAAATGCCTGTCATTATATAATGACTTCAGTCCTCACTCATTAGCCATAAATCCAGAAAACCCCACATTTTATGAGTAACAGACCAAAAATATGAAGAAAAAATCTGGACATTCTTTGAAAATCTGGACAGTTGAGAGGTATGATTACAGTATAAGTTTTAGTGGCATGCCATGCAAGGATAACACACATGTGATAGTATAAGTTTTAGTGGCATGCCATGCAGGGATAGCAGGTATGGCACACATGTGACAGCATAAGTTTTAGTGGCATGCCATGAAGGGATAGCACAAAAGTGAAAGTATAAGTTTTAGTGGCATGCCATGAAGGGATAGCACAAAAGTGAAAGTATTATTTTTAGTGGCATGCCATGGAGGGATAGCACGCATGTGACAATAGAAGTTAGCAGGGATAGCACACACATGACAGTATTAGTTTTAGTGGCATGCCATTTAGGGATGGCACACATGTGACAATATAAGTTAGTAAGCATAGCACACACTTGACAGTGTAAGTTTTAGTGGCATGTCATGCAAGGATAGCACACCTGTGACAGTGTAAGTTAGATGAGATAAGCACACACATGACAGTGTAAGTTTTAGTGACATGCCATGCAGGGATAGCACACATGTGACAATACAAGTTAGCAGGGATAGCACACACGGCAGTGTAATTTTAGTGGCATGCCATGCAGGGATAGCGCACATGTGACAGCATAATTTAGCAGGGATAAGCACACATATGACAGTGTAAGTTTTAGTGGCATGTCATGCAAGGATAACACACATGTGACAGTGTAAGTTTTAGTGGCATGCCATGCAGGGATAGCACACACATGACAGTATAAGCTTTAGTGGCATGCCATGCAGGGATAGCATACTATATATGGTAAGTAGTATCATTCCATGATACTACTGCTGCAGATAAAATGTACAGTGCAGTTAACTACCAAGGGTTTTGTCCTACAAGAATGGCTGTAAAACTTTCACAGTGATGTTTGGCTCATTTCAGAAAATCAGTATACAAGTAAAAGTCACAAGCTTATGTGAGGCTGTGGAGAAACAAATCAAGTAGCAATTAACTTAGACACATATGCTTCAGTTAATAACCTAGAAGCTGAAGTAACACTTACGCAAGGCATGCATTAATATTACACATAATTAAGAGTTAACCTATATAAGACCCGTTTCAGATTTTATTATCCCTTTGTTTCATTAAGTAAGGCTATAAAACTTTATCAGGTCCATTATCTAGGACCATTAACACTAAATTTCAGTCCATAAAGCATGCGTTATTAAAGGCAAATTCAGTTACCAGCCACCTGATATTTAATTACCTTCATTTTAATTATACACATTGAAATCAGAAGTAGTATTTATAATTTGTTGATAACACGTCACTATAATAAAAATATATGATACTTTCTCATGTTAGTTTTAACCCTAGCAGTTGTTATCTGAAGAAAATACACAATATTCACGTAGCATTTATGTAGTATGCCAGAGGAATTTTGCTAATTTTGATTTCCTCACATGATGTCTTACACATTGTTTCTCAAATCTGAAAGCTTACTTTCCCCACATGGCAAAAATGTGCTATTCTCTATCTATCTATCTATCTATCTATCTATCTATCTATCTATCTATCTATCTATCTATCTATCTATCTATCTATCTAATCATCTATCTATGAGTGTGAGTGTGTGTGTGTGTGTGTGTGTGTGTGTGTGTGTGTGTGTGTGTGTGTGTGGTATATTTTTGTGTGTCTATGTAGGGGAGTGTGCATGCCTAAATACATGCCTATCTGTTGGTGTGAATGTGCACTGGAAGCAGTCAAAATATATGTGTTTCAGCCTGCATTGCTGAGGAACTTATTCAGACTTTCACTATGTGGCTACTTCTTCTTCTTCTTTCTGCTTTTCCCAGTTAGGGGTTGCCACAGCGGTTCACCTGTCCGCTCATGATTGGCAGTGGAGTTTTACAGTTTCGAGTTGCCAGCCCTGCACCCAACCTTCCACAGAAGGCACACACACACACACACACACACACACACACACACACACACACACACACACACACACACACACACACACACACACACATACACACACTAATTTAGAAAATACTGGAAATGTTCTGTATATTTTTAAATAATTTTTTTAGATGTAATTTGCAGTCGTATGTAAAAATGAGTAGAGTGCTGGATTGCAAAGTTTAAAATCAGTGACTGAATCGTGTACATTATTATATGGGTCTAGATCAGTTTATTTGAATGTTAATTTAATCGAATACCTCTTTATCGAGCTGTTTTCCTCGAACTCTTCAGCAAAGTGTTTAATCATCAAAGTAAAAGTCATCAAACACTTTTAGTTGGCCAACACCCAGAACGTAACTTGGTTTTGTATTAGTATAGTACATAGCAGGATGTGCAGTAACAAGTCACGCCTAAACTCAGCCCACCATGCAATAATCAGTGAAAGTAAAGTGATATTCGTACTGATAGTGGCATGAATATTCATTATCTATTAGTACTTTACACTTTTCCTCAACGTAGTGTGATTTCAGAGTTGGCATATTTAATTTGCAGAGCATGTGGGGGGTGCAGCCCCCTACGAGGGGGGTGCAAGGGGGTACAGAGCACCCACAAAAGTGACATACAAAATTAATTTTAGTTTTTAACATCTTAATTAATAAGGCTACGCCCACTTTTGCACACACCAGATTGCAATGTACTTCACTGATACAAAAAACTAAAAATATTACAATTAACAAATTTAAACTATAACTTTTAATTTTTATTCCAATAATTTATTTATTTATTTATTTATTTATTTTATTTTACATTTGTTGACCGGGCTAGGCTAGCTGGAGAAATTTCCATTTTCAGTATGTCCGGGAGAAAAGCTCCACAGAGTGAGATACATACAGAAAATCTATCAAACCAAAAAATAATGATGACAATAATATTCATCAATCAATAAAATGATTGGCTCTTTACTCTCACATGACCAGCAGTGAGAGGGTTTTAAAAAAAATACTGAATTTTAAACTTTAATACAATGCTTAGGTGTTGTAAAGATTTCAATGTTCCATAGACATTCAGTAACATCACATGTAATATTTTTTAAGTGGCCAACTAAAATTATTCGATACTATTATGTTCGACGATTATAGTCTTTGGCAAAGTGGTAGTTTGAGGAAAATGGTTCGATGAAGAGGTATTTGTTTAAATAAGCATTCAGTTAAGTGATGTAGACCCTTATTATATGACATTAAACAGATATTATAATCCCTTTGTGCTCCATGGTGTGAGAATTATGTCAGTGTGTTCTATATCCGAAACAAAAGTACAGTTGCATAAGTTCCACATACCTGTAGCAGTAGATGTTCATAGAACACTGTCTTATTGGCATATGGGTTGTGGTGCCCTGATATCCTCCCACTGGCAGTATGTCAAAGCTCATAAACCCTCTCACTGCTGGTCATGTGAGAGTAAAGAGCCAATCATCTGGCAGGACCAGGACAACCTTTCACAATCACAGGTCCATTCAGTTTTCGAGGGTCAGAAAGAGTGGATTGAAACACCAGCTTTGTGAATGCTTTCTATTGCAAACCAAATACTACACACACGCACACGCACACAACAAAAATGTTGATGAATGAAAAAAAAACAAGAGTGATTGCAATAACCAACTGTATACACCCAGCAAAACAGAGGGATGGTACATGGGTAGGTGGGTACTGCCAGTAAGAAAGTGGGTTCTATGAACATCTACTGTAATAGATAAGTGGAACTTATGCAGCTATATTATTCTGACAAACACATTGCCTTACTGGCATGTGTACATTTCCATAAAAGAAAATAAAAGTCTTTCATCTTTCCTATAGGGCCTTGTTCTGTCAAAGTTGTACCTGAACTGCCTATGTACACTTATTCTTAGGCTCAGGAAAGAATACAGAAAGATTAGTAGACTAATTGAGGGTAAACTCTGAGACCATTTTAAGTATGAAAGAAGGATTAGTGCATAATACAACTATATCCCTGTGGAAAATCAGATAAGGTTGCCCCACCATGAGAGCCTGCACTTGGAAACTTGCCTTGCAGAGGTCAGAGAAATAAGCAAAACAGTTTTCCACATTAATAACTTGAGATCATCTTGAGCTGCCAGTTCAAAAGGTGGCAAGGTAAACTTTTCAAGGATATAATTTAGGTCTCAAGAATTTTCTTGTTAGGGGGTCTCATATGCATTTCATAAACTGTTTTACCAAAAGAGGACTGAGGGGAGTCCACTGACAGGCCAACAGAGATGGCTGCTTAATGCACCTTAATGGATGCATATGATAGGCCATCCTACAGAATCTCACATAAATATTCTAACACTAGAGGGGTATTAACCTCAATGGACCATATGTTTCAATTTAGGCACCATTAGGACACCTCATCCATTTGTAAACATAATATTTTCTAGTAGTATATTTTCTGTTCTCCTTTAACACTTGCTGCACATCCTCATGAAACAAGTGCCTAAACAAAAACAATATTGTATTAGCTAGGCTGTTAATTAAAGTGTCTGCAATTCAGGATACACCAGCCACCCTCGAGACTGTGTGAACAGATCCAGCGTGTGTGGAGGTCTGTGGCAATTGCCCTTGGTCAATACAATTAAAAGGGAGAACCAAGACAGCCTGAGCTAATATGGGGTCACCACAATAATCTTTAGCATTTCTCTTTAAACTTTCAGAAGTACCTTGTGAATTAGTGGAAAGGGTGGAAACATATACAGGAACATTACCATGCAAGTGAGCCAGAATGTGTCTGTCTTCCAAGCATGGCTGTAAGGATGTCTGGAGCAGAATTTCTCCAGCTCTTTGTTTTGAAAAGAGGCAAACAGATCTGTTTGCAGCATTCCCCACATCTGGACTGGCTCCAGGAGCACCACTGCCTTGAGCTTCCAGTTGTGTGGCTCTACCCAGGATCTGCTCAATCTGTTTTCCACAATGTTCTGGTCTGACAGAATATATGATGCTTGAAGGGTCAGAGAACACTGAGAAACCTGGTCCCATGCTATAATAACCAAATGTTGTTTGTTGAGATACCACTTCACTGTGGCGCTGTCCATAACTACTAAAAAAGGATCTGGAGTCCAAAGGTGGAAAAAGTCTTTTAAGGTGTGAATCAATCTACTTTATACTGATGTCAGTCTCTGCATCCTTTGGCCAGCAGGTGACTTATACTTTCATCTCCATTGACAATCTGTTTGGATAGATTGCACTAGCAACAGAGGGGAGAAGGTAATCTCCTC
This sequence comes from Protopterus annectens, assembly GCF_019279795.1. NCBI lineage: Eukaryota > Metazoa > Chordata > Ceratodontiformes > Protopteridae > Protopterus > Protopterus annectens. The sequence goes on from NC_056731.1 coordinate 421,340,616, forward strand.
CAGTGTAACCTTTATCTGATAAAGGGCAGCACTGGCAAATAGGATTTCAGGGAACATAGGTGCTGGGGCCAACAATTTTGGACATATTAATGAATTTTTCCTTATGTCATGATAGGCTAGTGGTATCATGTGAAACATGGATGTCATCAGTCCAAGAATCTGCAGGAATTCTCTCACCATGGTGACATTCCTACTGAAGAATTTCAAAAGACCCACCTGGCATGAAAGAACCCAGTCTTCAGGTAAATAAGCCATTCACATGTTTGAGTCAATAAAGCATCCCAGAAAGACAAGTCTTTGTGTGGGTTTCAGCCATGTATTCTAAGGTTCAGCTTGAACCCTATTTGGAGGAGTAGGGTCAAAACCTTCCCTATCCATTCCAAACACCTGGATGCAGACTCCACACAAATTAGCAAGTCACCCAAGTATGAAAAGATGTGAACACCTAGAATCTGACAGTGGGCCACTACTAGAGAAAGGCATTTGGTGAGCAGTCACAGTACAGTGGATAGCCTTAGAGGACAACACAGAAAAATGAGTACGAATCACAGCAAATCTCAGGTATCTTCTGAAGAGATGAGCTACCTGGATATGATGTTAGGCATCTTTCAAGTCCAATGTCATAATGTAACAGTAATCTGGCAACAGGACAAGCGCTGTGTACAAGGTGGGAATCTTGAACATGGGGACCTGACAAAGGTATTCGGGAAGGAAAGGTCCAGCACTAGTCTCCATGACTGCTCTTTTTTGGGAACTAAGAAAATCCTGGAGTAGAAACCTCTCTTTCTTTTTGAATGAGAGATCAGTTCTATGACCCTTGAGTCTCACATCTGTTGGACGTAAAGGGTGAATAACAAAGCCTGCTCTGGTGGATGAGGAGGAACCCCCTCAAATGGAGGCAGGTGGCCATTCCACTGTCATTTGTAAGCCCTACTAACAATGTTTAGCACCCATTAGTCAGAAACCACTGACAGCCAGGCTGTCTTGTTGAGGGTTAATTTGAGACACAAAGCACCTGATAGTGAACTTGCTAAAGAGCAGTGCTGTGCCTTTGCATAGTCATAGGTTGGAAGGAGAAGGGTCCTTTTTAGAAAGGACCCCTTCATATTTGGCCTGCTGAAGTCGTCATCCAGCATTTTCCTTTTATGACCTTAGGTTTTGTTAGGGTGGGACTTCTGTTAGTTCAGCCATTGAAATTATCCTATCTGAAGAGGGAGAATTTGGAATTTGTAATATTTTAAAATGTGCTGCATCCATTTAACTCTGTCATCCCAGTGTTTAATGATCTTATAAGCTGCTGTACCAAACACAAAATCAGACTCAAGAGGACCATTCAAAATCTCATTCTTCAACTCATCAGAAAAATTCTGGGACTGCAACCAAACATACCTCCTAGTCACCACTAACAATGTGACATATCTAGAAACAGAAGTGCCCCCCCCCCCCAGGCACATACTAAAGCATGTTTAGAAACCTAAGAAACATTAGAGAGGATATCTTTAAAACAGACATTTTGGTCTGCAGGCAATAATGCATCATTTCATCTGAACTGTACATGAATATCTAAACAACTTCCACATAAAACATTGTTAGTTAAACAGTTTGAAGGCTACTGTGCTGGACTGCTCAAGCTTTTTTCCCCTTAGATTCTAGCCAGTTGACAAGTTTATCTTGAGGGACTGGGTTAAAAGAAGATGTGGGGCAGGATTCACGAAGCCTCCGTGTAAGAGTTACAAGGCTTACATGGAGGCTGCAGTTAAACGGTGTGACGTCAGCATGTCATGCATATGCATGAGGGCATGCTGAATCACACCTAAGGCTTACATGGTCCGTGGAAGACAGTAGGGGGCGTGTCTGTAGGCCGAGCCCTGCAAGCGGACACACCCCCAGAAGAGTAAAAGTGCCTAAAGTAAACCCCCACGACAGAGTACATGGAAAAGTGAATAAACACAACACAACACATGCCCCCACAGACTATGAACATAAAATTATATAAATGAACATGTTATATTTTTTTTAAATTGTAAAAATGTTTGCCCGTGAGTGCTCTCGTTTGCGCGGGCGTGCCCGTAGCTCAGCCACAGTTAGCAGCAAGTGGAAAAGCATATAAGAACTTACTATGCAAAGTAAGCCAAAAAGCAATAGTGTAGCGGTAGAGATGTTGGCTGAAAAGCAGACAGTCATGGTTCGAGCCCCCACAACATCAATTTTTATTTTTACTGAAATAAGCATGAAACAAGTCCCTGACATATATGTACACATATAAAATTATATTTGATGTAAAATGTAATGAAATAGGCCATGTATTTTGAAGAAATGTGAGAAAACAAAATAATAACAAATGCCAGATGTGCCTATAGCTGAGCTACAGTTTAACAAGGTGAGTGCATGTGCCCGTAGGTGAGCAGTGGTTTAACAGGTACAAAATGAGTGCCCATAGGTGAGCAGTGGTATAACAGGTGCAAAATGAGTGCCCGTAGGTGAGCCGTGGTTTAACACACTGAAACTGTGTGCCCCTAGCTGAGCTGAGCGTAATATGTGTGCTGACAACCAAATGAGGTGTAAACCAGCGTAACCCATTTGCGCGGAGCTGCGCACCACGCCAACAAGCTAACCGACGGACAATGTTGAGCAAGCTGTAACAAAACTGCCTTTACACAGACACACCCCCTAGCCTGTCTAGACAGTCATAAAATATAAAAAGCAGTGGCCAGGTTCAAACCCAGGATACCATGCACCATAGTCAAGGTACTGAACCACTAAGCCATGACAGCTGTACTTAGAAATGCAGTAATAGCACATATATAGGAATGAATAGAAAGAGGAGCATGACAAAGCAGGTTTTGTGAAGCTGATACAATTCCAAAATGGCCAATCACAAATAAGTGCGGGAAAAAAAGGCATATGTAAGCCCCATAGGCGAGAATACACAGCATAACCGATTGTAGAACTAACTTGCAGCCAGAATGTCAGGAGTAGGTGAGGGTAGTTGCTTCTGAGCACAGAGGTGGGGCATTGAGGAGTCCAGATATATGGTCTGGCTCCTTGTCCACAATCATGAGGCCCAACTCATGCAGGGCCAGGTTCTGTGGGGAGCATATAGGGCTGAGGCGTGGGACCGGTTGGCTCATGATCTCACCAGTGCCACAGGGATTCCAAGGACTGGTGAGCAGGTCCGTCACCACCATGCGGACCTGAAGAGACGTAAGCAGGACCAACTGAACCTTTGGATCCAGGAGGCCTGGCAAATGCCCAATGCCCCACTACTGAGTAAGTTACATCTAATTATGTATGTAAGAAATTAACCCAGCTGATATTATGGAGATGTGTATTCCAATATTACTTTATTTATATTACAGCTGCAGGTGTCCGTTCTGTGAACTGCAGAGCCTATGGCGATAGGCTGGTGTGGTTACGCCACCAGGCAGGTCAGTAATCCTCTCCCTGTAACTGTAAATAAATATAAAAGTATGACAGTTAGCAAAAGAGTGCAGTGTAGTCACTGAGTAATAAAATGTGCAAGTAACAGTGTAAGAGTGTTTGCAAGTATTGCTTGATTACAAAAGTGTGTTGCAGTCTGTAATCCAAACAGAAAAATGAAAATGTCTGAAATAAAGTCTGAAATAAAGATGCCCCACCTGTAATATAATAGTACACAACCTGCAGCAGGCTGAAAAGTACAGCTGCAGAAGATGAGCAAATCACATGTGTGAAATATATCCCTGTTGAAATACTGAAACATGACAGAAGTGAGACTGTTGGAAAGGATTGTAATAACTACAGGTAAAACATGTCAATAAAGCCTAGAAGTACCATCCTGAATTGTAAAAATAAAACAAGTGAGAGAGTGTGAGAAAGAGTTATGAATCCACCAATAAAGCAGTAATAACTCCTGAATAAAGTATACTGCAGTCAGTACAGAATGAAATGAATGTGACAAGCAGAACCAAACTGCGAAATGTGTTCAAAATGTTCCTGCAGCTGGAATGTGTACCTAAAATCTGGATATGTTGAAATCAGTCTGCAATATGCAGATAGTATGATTGTCTGAAATACCAAACATCCACAGTTGTCTATAGCTATATAAAGCAAATGTAGCAGGATGATGTAGCTGAACAGAGCCAGATATGAACGTGTATGAATAAAAATAGAAATGTATATTGATGTAGCAGTAACATTCCTATCACCAACTTGAAGTAGTTTTCACATAGGAAACTGTAGGTAGAACTGTAGTGTGTATATATCTGCAGCTATTAGAAATGTACAGCATATGTATTGGTATTTGAAGTTGTTAATTAAATTTTCTTCACCCTACCCTATAACCACATATAATCCATTCCACGTGAAATTGGTATGTGCAATCACAATTAACACCCCTGGACATTTGTCCTGTTGGGTCATACATATTTGCATGTACGTTGATGCATCTGCCCTGTTCATACATCCAAACCTGATGGCCTGTTGCCATCAATCAACCCTGCATGTTGTTGGACTGTGTATTGCTGTTCAAATTATGCATGTGTTATGCTCGCTGTTCAATGGTGTGAATATCTGGGAGTTTGGTTAATGGGAATACTAATGCATGCTGTTACAACTAATTGCGAATGGTATTGTATGTTACTAACCCAAACTGTCATGACATAATGCAAAACATAGGACGACAGGGAAGGCGGGTTGCAGCGGACCCACCTCTCCCACCTCAGCTGGTGCGTGCACCTGGCAGTAGTGCCCAGTCCGGACCCTCCTCTGGTGGCCCTGTGCCACCTGCGGGTGGAAGCGCTGCAGGGGATGGGGCGCGTCCCCCCTCTGCAAGTGTGGCCGAAGGAGAACCACCACTCACCCTCCGTAGCGTCCGGACTGTGGTGCATAGGGAGATCCAGGAATCTGTTCTTGGGCCCCTACGCCAGCTTGAGGCACAGGTGGCACAACTAACGGGCATGCCTGTTGCCCGGCCTACACAGCCCCCAGCACAGCCCCATCCTGGGCAGTGAAGGCACAGTGGCAACTGCCCATGGGTGGGGATATCAGTTCCACTGTTGCCATCTGTGGGCTCATGGGCTCTGGATATCCAAACATCCGTCCCGTCAATTGTGTAACCCCCCACACGTGTCATACACCGCCCCTGTATGCGTCTTGTTTGTCTTGTCTGTTGACCTACCCAACCTACCTCCCCAGCTATACCAACTTCCTTTACCTGACATACCACTCTCACCTGAAAAAAAAAAAAAAAAAAAAAAAAGGGCACTCTGTACCCACAAAAAAATTACGCCCCATACATAGCTGCCCATTTTGCACACATGTCTGCTGGACATGGAAACTGTCAATTACAATTGGCTGTACAACAAGTATTATTGTTGTCCTTACACCTCTCTCAGGGGTGGAAGGTTTCAAATGTCACACCAAATTAGATACATATGCACAGCTGTTGCTGATGAAGAAATGGGCAGCTATGGGCCTTACCTACATCCCTCCTGCAAAACCCAAGCTTGTTTCCCTACTGTCTTACCCTCTTTGTGACCCCTTTTTCACCACTTTCCTATCTCCCCATTTTCATTTCTTTCAAAGAAAATTGCGCGGGTGTGCACACGAGTAAGCACTTTTAAGCAGTTTTAAGCGGGTGTGCACGGAGCTGAACGCCAGCGCATGCAAACCAGCGCTAACCCGGTTACAACTGCTTAAAAGTGCCTTAGTCACTCTGAATGACAGGTCCTGTAGTCTGTTCAAAAGCAAAATAAGATCCCACTATCAGTCCCGAACCCAGGAAACAGTAGCCTGCATGACTTACCATTAAGCCATGACTGTTATATAAGAACATTGTGCTACAATAAATATATCATGTAATAGTAGGAATGAATGTAAAGGGAATATAGGATGTGTAGTACACAAAGCATGTCATGTATATTTACTGTCAAATCTAGTGGATTTCTATAATAGTAGTGTGTGAACAGAAACAGCCATGCTAGTTGGTAGCTAGTAGGTAATAATGTCAGTTATTATATATATACATACATACTTAGTACAGGAAACAGGGGAGATGAATGGAGAAATGTTAATCTACAACACAGCCTGAATTATGAGAGAGATACTAACCTTTACACTCACAGAACAGTGTCCACAGCATACCAGCATGGTCCCCGCCCTTACAATCTGAAAGGGCAATGCCTATCTCACATACCCTTTTATAGCACTGTCCTGAAATCACAGTGAGAACTGCAATCAGTACACAACTGGCTGCATGCAATTAGCAAATGCTGGCTAACAATTGCTGCAGAGGCCATCACATGGACATATGCATATACCTACAAAAGCATCCTGTACTGCCAGTCCACACATGAAATACTTTCATTGCACCGTCTGGAGGCAGAGAGAGAGAGAGAGAGAAAAAGAAAGAAAGAAAAAAAGAAAAGAAAAAACATAAACAAAAACTACACTTAAGAAAAACTAAGTTGAAGCTGTCATCAGTGTCAGTATCAAGCTGGGCTAGCAGCAGCAGGAACCTATACAAATGGTAACACAATCAGCTGTGACAAACACAGGTAATGTAAAGTAACAATTTAATAGTCAACATACTGTGAACCCTCCATATGTGTTATTGGTCTGTATCTATATGTCTATGTGATAAGTTGTGTGTACATTGTTTTACCCAAAGGGGATGACTATACATTTCATGCCATTCAGTGTTAGGCCATGATTCTGGCACCAGTTGTCCGTTTCAGTGAGGCCTGTCTGTAGGATGTGTGTGTCAGCTGGTGTATCAACTATGGAGCCTAGTTTGCAGTCATCTGAGAACTTTGTCATCCACAACCCTCCCATGTTTGCTTTCACATCTGAGAAGTAAATGCCAAACAAGAGGGGTCCTAGGACAGAGCCCTGTGGGATACCACTTGTGACTGGCTTTGAGTCTGACATGGCTCCTGCAATTTTGACTTAATGGATTCTGTTGTTCAACCAGTTTGCAACCCATCATGTGACATATGTATTAACATTTAAGCTGATGAGCTTGTCTATGATGCCTGAGTGGGGTATTGTGTTGAAGGCCTTAGGCAAGTCCAGGTAGGCTGTATGGACTGCTTTGCCCTCATCAATGGCTGTAGTGACTGTTTTGAAAAAGTCAACCAGGTTCAAAAGGCAGGATCAGGCCTTCACAAAGCCAAACTGGGTGGGATCAAGTGTCTGTAGGTCTCCAATATCACTGCATATGAGTTCCATAATGAATCTTTCCATAGCTTTGCAGACCAGGCTGGTTAAGCTTATGGGGCGGTAGTTCCCAGGGTCTGTAGAGGTGCCTCCTTTGTGGAGTGGGACCACTGTTGCTGTATGCCAGTGTTCAGGTACATATCCCGTAGTAAGGCTAAGGTTAAATATCAGTTTTATATGCGGTTGTAGCTCCTCTTGGAGTTCACATAGCACACATCCAGGGATACCATCAGGTCCCATTGATGCTGTGTGTTCTGCTTTGCTGAGGGTGGCCCTCACCTGGACATCTGAGATGACAGGGAGGTTACATTCAGCTGTGATAAGTATTTCTTCTTTTGGGGGAGAGGGAGGGGGGATATTTGCACTGAACCTGTCTGCCAGAATGTTGCCAATATCTGTGGGTTCAGTGAATTTTATGTAGTTGTGTACTAACTCTGAGCATATCTGAGGCTTTTGGTCCATGTTTCTAACAAAACTGAAGAAGGCCTTGTGGTTATCTTTAGTGTCCTTGACCATTTCTCTCTCAGAGCTGGCCTTGGATGTTGTTATGAGAGAACTTAGCTTTTTACTAGTGCTGACCACAGATGCCTTCCCTTTATGTGATTCTGCTCTGTCCTGCAGTAGCCTCCTTCTATTGTTATACAATTTGTCTTTGGCTGGGGTCCACCAGACAGGATTCTTAACCTTTGTGCATAGGGTCTGGGTTAGAATTGTGTGTGCATGTTCCATGCATTCTTGGGGATGTCCGTGGGAAGCATTTGCAAAGGGGTCAGCATTGTGGGTTGTGGCTTCCACTGACCCAGTGGGCTGCATGGATACCATCTCAGTCCTAACAAGTGAAAATCTGTCTATTCACATATATTTCAAAGTAGTCTACTGTGCTGGTGGTGGTGGTGGGATATGTATATCCAGGCCGATTAGTTTGTGTCCAGATTACACTAGTGGATGACGTTCCACATACAGTACCTTGTTATGAACCCCAGAGTGAGGTGGTGCATTGGACCTGTCTCAGTGTGCTGACTGATGGGGCTTGGTACTATGTTGTATGGAATGTGGCAGGTATTGTTGCACAGGTGTCGGCTGAGCACTGATATCTGGCCATGTACATGTGTATCCACCAAAAGACACACACTTGCTACATATGGGAGTAGTAGTATATAATTACAGTTGAGTATCATGTATAGTATGTGGGCCATATTTTGCTGACATAGTTTGCTGATATCCTGTTTGTGTTCTCTTTCAGGGACATGGCATGTCAGCGAAATCCTGCCTACTCTGCTGCAGAAGATGAAGAGATACACCAGAGCCTGGTGTGGGACTATGACATACTGTTTTCCTGCACCAGCCAGAATCAGCAGGAGAGGGCTGCACTGTGGCAAGACCTCGTCTGTAGGGTAAATGACATTGGTACTCATAATAGGACATATGAGCAGGTACGACATCACTGCAGTGATTTAATCAGAAATGTCCATCAGCGTGCATCGGATATCCACAGGCAACAGGTCACCACAGGAGGTGAGGTGGCCACACAACCCCCCTCACCAGACTGGAGGGGCTACTCCTAAGTGTTGTGGCTCCAGCACAGGAACATCAACAGCAACACACCTGCATTATGATGGAGGCTGGAGCCACACAGCAGCACGACATGGAGCGTGCAGGTAATATGCCATATGTACACTTGACTGTTCTGTACACTGTTAGTTTATGCATGTGTAAGGTGTGTCCTTGGTATGTAGCTGTCAACATAGTATGTAATTGTGCAGGTGTGATATTGCCAATATCAGTAGCTGACATGTGAAAGGCAACTGTTTTACTACTGAACTGTATCATATACAGTATCAATGACACAGTTGTGCCCACTGACATTAATCCCCTCATTTCTGCAGGTCCCTCAGGTGTTACAGCAGGGCAGCCCATCCATGCTGGTGAGTGTGTATTAACAATACCTATAATAGTCCTGATAGTGCTAGTAATAATAGTGTAACTCAGTAGTGCTCTGTGTGTATACAGCGGGGTGTGCATGTGTGCATGTGTGTGTGTGTGTCCACGTGTGCATGTGTGCATGTGTCCACGTGAGCATGTGTGCATGTGTGCATGTGTGTGTGTGTCCACGTGTGCATGTGTGCATGTGTCCACATGTGCATGTGTGCATCTGTGCATGTGTGCACGTGTGCATGTGTGCATGTGTGCATGTGTCCACGTGTCCACGTGTGCATGTGTGCATGTGTCCACGTGTGCATGTGTGCATGTGTGCATCACTGGTAACATTGTGTAGACATTGTAAACTGTGTTTCATGTCTTCCTCCCACAGGTTCTGGTGCTGCTCTGGTGTCCTGCAGCAGGGAATCTGAATCTGGTGCCACAGGTACTGATAATGATGATATCTGTGTAATGGCACAGGAAAGTGTGTCAGGGTCCATCATTGGTCAGCCAATTGACAGTACACAGCTGTCAACCCCATCATTGCGCACAGTCATCCTGCCAGTACATCCTATGTCACCAATGTCCCTAGGTAATGGACAGGATACAGTGGGCATTGACCAGGGTAATGTGGTATCTGTGGCACATGCTTCCCCACACAGCAGCCATGGGCAGGGTCCTGAGATGGTACCACACAGACAGTTGCCCATGGGTTCTCGTGGGAGCATCCGTGGGCATACTGCCTCTGACAGATGTGCCCAAAGAGGTCTGTCAACCTCAGCTATGTTTCGGGCTGTCATGCAGGCACAGCCACGTATAGAAAGGTACACCAGACAGGGTCTGAGGGAGCTGAGAGCATGTCGCACATCCATGACTGACAGTATGCGTGACATTGCGGATGCTATCCGTAATTTCACTGATGTCATAGACAGAAGTTGTGGGGGCATATTACAGCAGTTCCACAACTACATGTCCATGAGCCAGGGCAATGGTGGATGGCTGCGGCGTCGACGTGGCTGTATGCCAGCAACAGCAGCAGCTGGCAGTCGGCGTGGATGACAACAGGCCAGCGGACGCCCCCATAGTGCCAGCAGTAGCCCCAGAAATGCTGGGTCTCTGCTGTCATCAGACCGCCCCAGGAGACCACGTGCACATGGCTCTGGACAGTCCCAACAGGGACCTGTGTCCAGTCAACAAACACCCGCTTCTTATGACAGTACCCAGTCTGGCTTAGTACCGGATATGGTCCGTAGCACCCCTGCCAGGCACAGGTACTGTGTCCGTGGCCACAGAAACTGATCTGTATGACCTGCCAGGTGCAGTCTGTGGCTGTCCACAAACTCCAGTATATGGCAGCCATGAGGTGGAACTGTGTGCATGCATACACACATGCGAAATGTTAACACCTAGGGCTACCACATACATGCACACACTTCATCAACAGTGCCCCACCCTGTACTGCTGTCCCTCACCAACACACATACCCATACATGTCAATTGGTGGTATCAGTGGCAGACTCAGGCATACCTAGTTCACACCCTGTGCATATGATGAAACTGTGCCACCTCCTGCAATCTCCAACATCAGTGCAGGAACAGGTTAACATGTTGCTGATGCACAGGGTGACTACAGAGAAGTATATTGCTAGTATCATGTTGGTAACAGTACAGTGTGCTGATATGATTGTGTGTGTATCCCAGCATGCCTGATGCAGTAACTGTATGACTGTCCTGAATTGTTATCTACACCCATAGTAAGTACCATAGTGTAACAGCTGCACATTATTGCATACCGGTGGTAAGGATGTGGTACCCCTTCTTTGTTGTACAATGGGCTACTTCCAGCCCTGCTTACTGTAGCTTTGTTTGCATGCATGTTTGCTTGAGGTTCCCTGGAACACTGATTCCACCTGCAATGCAGATTTACAGAGCTTCTGTGGATTCCTAGTGACATCTGCATAGAGTACTATACGTATGTCAAAGTCTCACTTGACAGAACGTCACTGTCTGTCCTGTTCGCATTTACATTGCCTGTGACACATTGCATATGACCTACCTGGCATTTGCCCACGTGTGCAGTCATAAATGCCAGCGCTATGAAATCAGAAGCAGTACACCCACACATACTCACCTTCAGTATGTTGTTCCCCATTGGCCCTATGTGTTGGTAATCACCATGGCAATCACACTACTATGGTAGCATGTGCAAAGGTAACTTGTGAATCACCCCTATGGTCCAGTTGTGGTATATGTGAGTCATGTGGCAATGTCACAGCTGCTACATGTATGCAGTCAACCCTCTCCCCTGGCCAGGACCATACAACACATGTGTGAGATGCAACCACATAGCCAATCTGGGGACTGAGCACTCTTAACCCAGTACTGCCATACCCTGTCAGGTGGCATGACATACTACAGTGACTACAATACCAGTCTGACATAGACCTGCACTGACAGCAATCCAAACACATGAACACACTGGGGCATACTTGGAGCCTCAGAATAGCATCCTGCCTGAGCATCACACACCTCCGCAGCTGGCACACAGGCATACGTTAAGTTGGAACAGAGCACATGCCACACGTGGCACACACATCCTGTGTGCCAAACACTCACAGCCTGTTGGGCTACACAACACACCTGCAACAGATGTGTCAGGTACTTCTCTTGGCCGGTGCAGTGGGGTCTCACTCAACAGGCTGTACATGGTGAAGGTCACAGTGACATGCCCGTGGGGCACTATGGTCCACCACATAACACATGCATACAGGTCAGTCAGAGGCATGGACACATATGACTCAGTCATTGCCCATGCCACTATGGATGACCTGAGATGTACCTCCCTGGACTACATGATAGGGAACATAGAAGGGCTCTCTCAGCATGTAGCACAGGCTGGTATGAGCCTGACCTTGGTTGCCATCATACCCTCACCAGGTATGCTACCACAATATGTAGGAAGGGTGTTCTATGTCTACATTTTTCTCAATCTCCAATGTCATTCATAGGGTATCCAATGGCTGTCAGCGTGTGCTTACATGCTAGGGAAGCCACAATGATTTGCGAGGGGCAGCTTGCATGTGTCACCCATGGGCCATTGTATATTGGCGAAGCCTCTTGATACACACATAGTGACTTTTGCTGCAGGGCTCAGATTACATAGCCATTTTCGCGGGTATCACACGGGATAGGACACTAATAGTAATGCTACACAACACCAGCAGTGTACACCGCAAGATGCATGAACTGGACACTGTCCTCAGCACGGTAAACTGCAATATTTGTGCAGTAACAGATTCCTGATTCACGGCTCACAGGTGCAACCCAGCACTGCCAGGTTATACCTCATACCATGCCTGTCATCCCCTACACATGTACCACACATGAACAGGGGGGAGGTATCTCAAGGCACCACAGATACACACACCTCCAGGTTGTTGGCACAGTACAAAGCATCATGGCCTATCCATGTGCAGCTAACAGTGTGTTGGACTGCCTTCTGGTTCATAGCCTGGCACACACAACCCTCCCATACACAGGAAACCCACCTGTCCTCCCTAACAACACTGGGGATATGACGGTCTCTACATATGTCTTTATATGGCTGGACTGCATCCAGCCGAACATTGTGTGTGAGCATTATTGTAGCTACAACACACTAGCTGAAAGGTTCCCAGCATGTAGTCACTGAATTGCAGTGGAACAACATGTTACCACTCCCACAATGTGGGAACATGCAGCACCTGTTCATCGACTACATGTAGACTATATGGCCCAGACCAGATGAGTATCTCCCGCTGTTAGGATGATACCATATACAACTCACACTGTATATACACATACTGCATGCAGCCCCCTGCACAGTAAGACACAGTCATAATGTTACGCAGTGCAAATACCATTTATTCACTTGAGGCACGTGTCAGACATGGGAACTATTGAAGGTCACAGGTATATATGTGTATGTGGCACACACATACATCATGTGTGCATTGCCATTGCTGGTTTAAGCAATGTCATGCATTGTTATGAACAACAACCCACACATGGGCATTTTGTGTGACACAAACACGTGGCAGTTGTGGGTTTCCAAAACATACCTATCTGTGCTCTGACAGTAGTAATAGACCCAGTAGCGTAGTGCACTATTTGCATTACTGGGCGATTTGCCCTGTTTGGCTGTACTTATAGTGTGGTGACATCACCTGTGTTTACTGGGGGAATATGCAGCATCTGGTGTATTGTAGTAATTGCAAAAAGGAACTGTTCTCTTACACTTGCAATTACACACACCCTACTACCCCCCCACACACACACTTGCTATTTGCAGGATTCATACCCCTACCTATGTTATGATACTTGAGAGAAACGCATTAGCGGAATGCACTATTTGAATTATTGGGAGGTTCCTCTTCTCCGGCTGTACTTATAGGGTGCTGACATCATCAGTGTTTGGAAAGGGTAATGTGCATCATGTAGTGTGTTCTCCTGATTGCCAAAAAGCACATATTTTTCATACAGAATTGCACACACACAAGCTCCCCTCATCCAAACACATACACTTGCAAGATTCGAACCCCTACCTAACTATGTTTTGACACTTAAGAAAGACGCATTAGCAGAGCGCGTTATTTGAATTATTGGGAGGTTTCCCTTCTCCGGCTTTACTTATAGGGTGCTGACATCATCAGTGTTTGGAAAGGGTAATGTGCATCATGTAGTGTGCTCCCCTAGTTGCCAAAAGGGACATTTCTTTCATACAGACTTGCACACACACTAACCCCCATCCACACACACTGGGCATTTGCAGGATTCAAACCCATACTTAACTATATTATGACACTTGAGACGAACGCATTAGCAGAGCACACTATTCGCACTATTAGGCGGTTCCTTTTCTCCTGCTTTACTCATAGGGTGCTGACATCATCAGTGTTTAGAAAGGGGAATGTGCACCCTGTAGTGTGTTCTCCTAGTTGCCAAAAAAGTCATTCCTTCTCTACAGACTTGCACACACACACTAACCTTCCTCCACACACACTGGGAATTTGCAGTATTCAAACCCCTACCTAACTATGTTATGACACTCAAGACGGACGCATAAGCGGAGCGCACTATTTGCATTACTGGGAGGTTTCTCTTCCTCTGCTGTACTTATAGGGTGCTGACATCATCAGTGTTTAGAAAGGGGAATGTGCATCCTGTAGTGTGTTTTCCCAGTTGCCAAAAGGGACATTTCCCTCACACAGACTTGCACAAACAACAATCCCACTCACCGAGCATTTGTAGGATTCAAACACATACTTAACTATATTATGACACTTGAGGGAGACGCATTAGCAAAGCACACTATCCGAATTACTGGGCATCTGTTCTGCACCTGCAGCATTTATAGGGTGCTGATATCATTATTTCTACAGAGGTATGTACATCTAGTACTACCTGTCAGGTGGGGGATAGCATATATATGCATTTGCAGCCACCTACTTCAGGGTCAGATATGCACATCGCACTGGCAGGTTATGTTCTATACCATGCTTCATGACCACAAGACTTGTAACACACAACACAACTAGTCCAGAACACCCCTCCCACATCCAGGACACACACTTTGCTTCCCTGGGAACAGTGCCAGGATATGCAGGTGTTCACATACACCATTCCAGTTGTTAACATCAGGTACAGGCATATTGTGTGTGGGAACTAGTCAGGCTTCTACAACATTACCCTACAGCCAGTACAATTTGTGAGTCCATGTGCTATGGCAGAACCACTCACCACAGCCACAGGGGGGAATACATATTGCACCTGACCATCTGCAACATGGGTACTCACTGTTCCACACCAGAGGTAGACCACCATTGTTGATATCTGACCATACCCACCTTTCCCTGGACATCCATATCCAATCCCCACCCCCAGGCAAGGTTGTCACTGCAAACAAACTGTATTTATCACAAGCAGACTTTACACTTGTGAAGACTGGGGTGGAAGACTTCGAAGGACCCATGCTGGGGGAGTATACAGGCCACTCTGCATAATCCTTGACAATTGCATTCTATGAGCATGTGGAAGGTTTGCATTGATCATGCTATCCCAAATATACCCATGACTGCTCCACAACGGGACATGTCAGGTGTACACCAGCCATATATGAGCTGTCCAACAGACAGAGTGAGCTAATACATTGCAGAGCAGAAGCCCACAGAGGGAGGACATCTCTGAACAGTACCGGCATGACACTTCAATCCCACATAATCATCATGACACAGTGTCGACAGTGTAATTGTCCAGACAATGCAGATAAGGCTCCCCTCAGTCTGTTATTGATGCCCACTTACTGTTAGACGTCCTCAGCAACCCTCTTCCAGCACACACCAACAACATGGATGTGGCTTAGCACATTCAAACCCTGGGATCTCCACTGTGTCCCTGCTTGACAGAGGCACAGCACACTAGCCTCACACGGTGCCTTATGTGACCTACTTTACAGTGGCACAGTCGCCTACTGTACTGGGGAGGCAGACACCAAGCACACTCTGGCTAAGCTGTCATTCCCTAGGGCAAACAGCCTAGTGTTGACCTCTACACCCATATGTTTAATTGTCAGATGCACATTATTTGTTGCTGATAGACTGTTTGCAGGTCTTTATTGCCATAGCATTCCCTGTTTGTATGAACAACATGTGTATCTGTGGAAGATGTTTGCATATGGGAGTGATCCACTATATCACGTATGTCTCTGTAGTCATTTAACTGTGTGCACTGGGCAGATTGCTGTAATGTGGTTGGTTCCTGGAATAACACGTACACATACCAGATATGTGTGGCCAACTGCTAAACTAAGATTTGGCCTAAGTGTGTGAGCATGCCCAGTTCAGCCTTCCCATGGCATGTTGTCTGACATATGTCTCATTTATCAAAGTGTGCGAGCATGCCCAGTGTGTGCTTTCCATATATTGAACTCTGCAGCCCACCACATTTGTGGATGAGTGTGAACTTCTACAATATCTCCCGTTATGGTTGTGTGTTGTGTGTCCTGTTGTGTAGTTACTGTCCAACTGCTTTGTGTGTGAACACAACAGGGATTATACTGTGCCTGCAGGGTTTGCATGGGATACTTTGCATACAGTTGTCAACATCTTTTCATACTGACCTAACACTGTAGTACCGTATAATGTATTGGTTCAGTACTTTCACTGTGGTGGACAGTATCCTGGGCTTTAGTCCTATCACTGCTTTACATTTCCATAGTGAGCACAACAGCATAGTTAGGGGCCAGTTGTGCACATCTGACCATGTTGCATTATGTTCAGATATGAACTACTTATACCAGGCTTGTCCAACATTGGTAGTGTATTCCACAACATAGGTGTACATTGGCAAACAGTAGCGATGTGCCCTAGGCCATTTCTAATGCTAGTCAGAGAGTGTGTTTGTCCTTCGACACACATTGTAAGTGGAGTTTGCCATGACATATGTCATGGTTAGTATACTGTGCCTCTGTCTACCTGTGACATAACAGTGATACCCAGGGTAAACCTACCATCTCCCATCCACTCATCAAGATTCCTCTTGAGGAGAGTCAATGGGTGACTCTCTGGCTAACGTGTACTGGGAGTTTACTCATGAGTGGGGGTGGCTTCTGTGTTATGGATCATGCAGTACAGCTTGTCCTATGTATGTTAGTGCTGGGGTTCAGGTCTCTCATGTGCATAGCTCACTGCCAGTCAGATTGTACAAGGTGCAGCATGTTCATTGATTCCAGCTTGGGCATGGCTTTATACATCAGGCACAGCTTGCCTCTGGGTGGGCAGTATGGCAGTGTGTGGAGCTGCAGTTTGTTTAATCAGGCAACACATGCCATCTGTTCAAGCTCTTTGATACTCTTGGTGAGGTACTGTTGGGGACTTTACAGTTGATGGAGGTGTCTGCTGAGGTACATCCCACAGGGGCTATTGTAATCAATTGTAACGCTGATGAAGGATGACTGCAGAGCCACAATGACCTCCCCTTATCTAGATCTGACAACCTTCATGATTAGGTGGGTATATGGTATGTTTCTGTGAACACTACAGCCACATGTTTGTCCAATGCAGGATATCTATCACCTTGTGTCCCCAGGTCTCTCATTACATGTTAGGTACGTAATGGGTTAACACCTATGTGGTAATTGGTGGGCACTTACTGTATATCCACGGGGGTTGACTATACACTTTTCTGCAATTAGCTTGCTGACATGGCTATGGCACCAGTTGTCTGTTTCTATGTGGCCCTTTTGTGGGATGCTTGTGTCAGCTGGAGGGTCAGATATGGTGGGCAGTTTGTAGTCTTCTGCATACATGTTAAGACACAGTCCTTCCATGTTGGCCTGTACCTATGGGACATATATACCAAACGAGAGAGGCCCCAGGACCAAGCCTTGTGAGATGCCAGTTATATCTGGTTTGTAGTCTGCATGGCTGCAGCATGTCTAACCATGTCAGTTCTGTCCTTTGTCTGGTTTGCAACCCCTCTACTGACATAGGGGTTTATATTTAAGCTGGTGAGCATATCTATAATGAACACGTAGGGCATTGTATGGGAGCATTTGCAAGGTCCAACTATGCTGTGTGGACCACATTGCCCTCATCAATGACCTTAATGACTGTTTCAAATGAGTCAAACATGTTTAGGGGCAGGATCTGCACTTAAGAAAGCCACACTGGTAGGGTCCAGTGTCAGTAGGTTCCCAATATCTTTATGTCTGCGGTACATGCTGATCCTTTCCATAGATGTGCAGACCAAGCTTGTCAGGATTCTGGGGTGGTAGTTTGCAGTATCTATTCAGGCAACACCTTTGTTGAGAAGCACCACTGTTGTTGTACACTGCTCTTTGGGTACATATCCTGTGGTAAGGCTGACATTGAGCAGTAGTGTAATTTGGCATTCCATTCTTCTTGGAGTCCATGTTGGACTCAGCCCAGGACACCATCTCATACCATTGCTGCTGTGTGTTTTGCTTTGTAGATGCTGGCTGTTACCTCAGCATCTGCAATGTCAGGGGGCCAGCAGTCTGCTGGGATAGATATTTTGCATTCTGGGGGGGGGGTTGCACTGCACCTGTCAGGTTGTATGTTGGCAATATGTGTGTGTGTTTGGTATGTTGTTTGTAATATTTGTGTGATTCAGAGCATATCTGTGAATTCCCAACATGGTTCCTACCATCAGTTGAGTAAGCCTTGGGATTATCCTTAGTATCCTGTACAGTTTGTATCTTCAGAGGTTCATACTAGGCTATCAACCCTAGGGCATTTGTAAGCCTAGCCAGAGTGTGTGTGTCTTTCGCCGCCCCTTGCTATGTGAATACTATGGCCATTTATGATTTACTTTACTGTGCCTCTGTCTGGACGTGACACAGTGAAGACCCCAGTATACATCTACGATCATCCATCCACTTGGCAAGATTCCTGTTGAAGAGTGTCAGTGAGGGGCTCTGCCTAACATGGAGTGGGATTCTGTTCCTGGGTGTGGGGAGCCTCTGGGTTATGTATCTGTCCCTCCAGCACATCCTATTTCATTATGTGTTGAGGTTGACATCTCTCACTCTCACAGCTCCAATGGCTTTGAGTTTTCTAGGGTGGAGCATGTCCATTACTCCTGTGTTGGACATGGCCTTGTACAACAGACATACAATGCCTCTGTGTAGGCAGTATGTGACTGCATTCAGCTGGGGTGTCTACAGCCAGGCAGCATATGACATATATTTGAGACCCTTTATCCTCTTGGTGAGGTACCTTTGAGGTCTTTCTAACTGCTGCAGGTGTCAGGTAAGGTACATCCCAAATGAGGCATTGTACTATATTATGGGTCTAGTAAGAGAACAGTACAGGGGCACAATGACCTCTGTTGACGTAGATGTGAATCCTTTCATGATGCGGTGTCCAATATAGACAGTCTTCCTAGCCACATTGGCAATGTGAGTGTCACATAGCAGGTTACTGTCCACTTGTGTCCCTAGGTCCCTGATTACTCTTTCCATACATAATGGTTTACCACCTATGTGGTAATTTGTGAGTACCTTGTTTGGTATTTGGTGGGGCATTCATACTGTCCAGTGTCTTCAGGACATCTTGGTGGGGTTCCTGTGTGTGAGAGTGTGGTCTGTAGCATGCTACAGACTGTACAGCAGTTTTGACTACAGTTAGGTGCACATGGGTGGTCTCCGATGCTTCGTGCATTGTCAGTTACCTGGACGTATGTGTGTCTGTGCTGCATATGGATACACCCCCTCCTTTTATGTTTTGGTCCAGGTTTTGGGGCCATAACGCATGATATGAGGTATAACCTGGTAGTGCTGTCAGTAGGCTTGCAGTAGGTTTCTGTCACTGCACAGACATCGATGTTCTCCATACTGGGGAGGGCCTCAGGAGCATGCATATTGTGGTTTACACATCTGGCACTGGTCAGCATTACCCTTATGTTTCTTACCACTTATGTTTTCTAGGGTGGTGGGTTAGTCTTTTCAGCCTTGCCTACATACGGCTCTATGGAGGTGGCAAAAGCCTTATCCAATATCCAGACACCCAGGGGTAACAGGTGCAAGCCATCCCTGGAACAGCAGCATGGCTTGTCATGCATAACATCTCAACAGACAGACATTAGATCCTCTTGGACTGACAGCTGTAATTGTGCCACCTGTTAAAGCTGATCATTCTGTGTTTGTACTGTGGCATCATTCTTGGTGAGGGTAGGATGCTGCAAACGGCCAGTGTCATACCGGCCTGGAGTACATACTCAGAGAGCTCATCCATGTCTCTTTTCATGACTGCATCATATTTCTACTTGCTTTGGGGTGACCTGCGTACTTGTGTTATGTGGCGTATTGTAGCAGCCTACAGGCAGCTTACTGTACCCTTTCCCTTGTTCAGTCTGGTGGGTGGGACAGCAGTGTGTCTGCCTATACAGACACCTATTACAACTGTATCAGGCATGTTGTTTCTCCTTCTGGCATGTGGCTGTTTGGCACACCAGCTTTGCGTACTATGTGTTGCATGTGCTATGTTTGGAGGTTGTGGTTGCTTGGGGTCTGCTTTGGAGGCCTCTGTTGGTGTGGTGTGTTTGTAATTAGGGCCTCCAGGAATGTTTTTCTGTGTTTATGTGTTTGGTTTACAGTTGTGATAGGTCTATGTGGGACTGGGTTTGTGGTGTGTGTGGTTACCTTCTTCTCCTGACTAGTTTTGACAGTACTGAGTTGGGGGAGCTCAGCCTCCGGTTTGGATAAATGGTTGCATCTCTCACATATATTTGTATTTACTGGGGGGAGTTGAGGGTTGTCTGTGTACTTGGGGCAGGTGTAACATTGCCTCAGGATTCACAGATTCTATTTGTTGTAGCTGGCCTTAGTGGATTGCATGTGTGGACATATTTTATTGCCATACTACTGATCAGTGATTACTTCCCTTTTTATGTTTGCTCTATCATGCAGTAGCTTCCTCATTCTCTTGCATGGTTTGGTAATGGCTGGAGTCCAGCATGGCAGATGCCTGCATGTATGGCATTGTGTCTTGTTGTTATTTGTGATTGCATAATCCAAGCATTCCTGGCTGTGTTCATGGAATGCCTGTATAACAGGTTCTGCGGTGTGTCCCATATTTTCCACCTGCACAGGTCCTTTAATGGATTCCACATCAGTTTGGAGGGGTGCAACTTATGTTTTACACATGTTTTTCACTGTGGTTTTCCAGCCAGGGACTGTGGTCAGGATGTGTATATCCGGTGTGATTACTCTATGGTCTGATCTTACCAGTGAGGGATACACTTCTCATCTTGCCATCCAGTACCCATGTTGCTGATTATCACATCCAGTATGCTTACCCCTCTTGTGGGAGTGGTACGTTGTTCCTGGGCATTTTGGTTTATGGATTCTTGGAACTTTTCTCCTACAGTGCTGGTGCTAGTATAATGCTCCCAGTGTATGTCTGGGTATTTTCAGTCAACCAATATAATGTGGTTTGGGGGGCTTGATATATTCATGTATTCCAACATAGGCCAGGTGCAGTTCCTGGTGTTAGGACGGTAGTCTGTAGCAGGCTATATACTGGGAAGCGGTTTTAGCCACTGTTACTTGACCATGGCTAGTCCATGCTGCTTCTTGTTGTGGTACCAACATGGGGGTGTGGTTATCCTTGACAATTATTGCTAGTCACCCCCCTTTTGTAGCTTGTTCCATGTTTTGAGGCTGTACAGCACAGTATGAGGTGTAACCTGGTAGTGTTAGGGTGCTGTTGTGAGCCTTGACCCAGTTTTCTGTTACGGGACAGATATCAACATTCTCCATACTGGGTGCGTTTACACTGCATGCATCTTGCTGTTTAGACTTCTGGCATTGGGTAGCATTACATCTAGGTTCTTATCCCTTGTGGTACCTATGGAGGTGGGTTTGTGTTTTGAGCCTTACCTATTCAGGGCACGCTGTGGGTACCGACAGCCTTTGCCAGTATCCATGAGGCGTGGACTGATCGGTGCACGCCACCCCTAGCAGGTGGTGCAATCATGTCATGCTCAGCATGTCATCCCAGGCTGGCACACATTGGCTCCCCTTTGACTAACTGCATTACTTCAGCCAATTATTGCAATTGATCATCCCATCGTCATATTGTGGCTTCATGCTTGGTGAGGGTGGATGTTAGTCAGGGTCCTCAAGTGTGCATATAGTACATGGTGTTACATTACTTAACACATGGCATTCATGCCTCAGGTGGTGCTGCAGGGCTGCCTCTGTCAGATGCACATATTACACTCCCTGTACATGTTTGAGAGCAGGTTATGTCATTTTAGGCATCCATGTTATTATATGAGTGAGTCAGAGAGGGTTATCATTCCCAGGGTTCCTACTGAGCCAGTGTATGTGCTATGCGTTGCCTCTTTGCCAAGACCAGGGCATACTGGGCACGCCTCCTTCTGCCTACTGGGGCAGGCTCAGGTTGTTCCTCCTCCGAGTCATGCTCTGCCTGTGATGGCCTTGGCAATGGTGGGGGGCTGTTTGGCCCAGCCCTATGCTGGTCCTGCTGCAGCTGTTTTCGCAAGATCATATTATGTAGCATAGCACAT
The DNA here is from genome assembly GCF_019279795.1 of Protopterus annectens. NCBI lineage: Eukaryota > Metazoa > Chordata > Ceratodontiformes > Protopteridae > Protopterus > Protopterus annectens. The sequence continues at coordinate 421,362,825 of NC_056731.1, forward strand.
ATCATGACAATTTGGGTACATGTAGTTGGTGAGTACTGCAAGGCTCCACCAGATGTGTCCAGACACCAGAACCGTGACTTGAGCAGCCCAAACACACGCTCTATTACATTACGTGTTTGTGCGTGTGCCTAATTATGGCGTTCCTGTTCAGGTGTGTGTGCGTTTCTGATGGGTGTCATCAGCCACGGCTCCAGTGCATAACCTGCATCCCCCACTAGGTGTCCATGTGGGATGTCCCCACTGGCAAATGTCTGGTACAGCTGCATCAAATGCCAGATATGGGAATCATGGTAGCTCCCAGGGCAGCCAGCACACACATTCATTATTATGCCCTGGGCATCACACACGACCTGGCAGTTGATGGAGGGGAAGCCCTTGTGGTTAATGTAGGCCCTACCCCACTCACCGGCTGGTGCTTTGATGCGTATGTGCGTGCAGTCTATTGCACCCACTACCTCAGGGTATTCCGCTATTTGCTGGAAGAGACGCATATTGCTGGCCAATACCTCGCGGGCATTGGGGAAATATACCTGATCACCGACATGTGCTGACATGGCATCCAGGAACTGGTGCAGTACCCTGGAGGTTGATGCCTGTGATATCCCCATCATATCACCAGTTGGTCTCTGGAAGGTACCTGTTGCTAGTATTCTTAGGCCAACACATACCTTGGTTTCCACTGGGATGGGTTCCCCTCTGTTGGTTCTGTGTGTGAGGCATGGCCTGCACAGCTCGACAATTTGCTGCAGGAGGTCTCTGTCCACTCTATAGCACTCTACTATCTCCAGCTCATGTAACCCATGGTAGGTGACCCTGGGCCTGTACACTCTTCTCCGCCTCCTCACTGTGGGTTGTCTGGCACCATCTGCATTGTCACCACCCTCAGCAAGTCGCCTATGTCTCCTTATGACAGCTATGGCAGCCTCTAGCATTTCTGCTCTGAGTTCAGCTTTTTCAGTTTTCACTTCTAATAGCTTACTCCTGTCTTGCAGTGTCTCTTGAGAGATACATCCTGCACTGCTGTTTGCAGAGTTTTAAGTGCTTGGCTGAGCTACTATTCTGCCTGTGTAATTGCCTGCTTCTAATTGTTTTCACCTGCTAGCTCCAGCAGTATTCCCTACTAGCTTCCTACTAATTCTGTTGCTTCCTTTTTCCTTTATGTTTCCTCAGGGGGGAGCAACATGCATTCCAGCAAAAACACACTCACAGTGGCTTACACGCGCGCACACATGCTTACACAGTTCGGAATCTGCTTATTCGGGTTAAAACGTGCACACCAACGCAAACAGTGTTACAACTCTGCCAACAGGCTCCCACATGCTCAGTCTGCCCTACACGTGCGCACACTAGCGCAAACAGTCTTACAAGTCTACCAACATGCTCCCACATGCTCAGTCTGCCTTACACGCACGCACACTGTCCTACCCGCGCTTCATGGTGCGCACACGTGCACATGCACTCCCAGGAAGAAACTTTGATGTAAGTAACAGTGTACACCTTCCATTTTTTGACTTTCCCATGCTTATCTTGTGGCACTACTCTTTCCATGATCTGTGTCTGACATCTGTCATGTAACACTGACCTCCAGTGAACTGCATTTCTTTCTACCATTCCCCCCTGTGATGTCACCTATCTCCTACTCTATTCCTCCCCCTTATGTATCTCTTACACTACTCAGAATGTGCTCATTTGCTATGTGACAGTGGGATTCAGTATCCTAACCCTCATTTACATCAGATTGCCTACTAATGCTTAGTTACATGTCTTAGACTCAGCTTCCCCCCTTAGCAACCACTAAACGGTGGCCATGTTGTTTTGGTCTGCTGGTCCCTGCATTGTAAATCCATGTATTGCATAAAACCCACATTTGTGGGTTTATAACCTTCATTTTTATGTTTTATATAGCGCAGCCCGTTTGCACGGGGCTGCACTGCGTTTAAACACTGATCGCCGAAAAAAAAATATTTCTCATATTTGCATCAGGGACCTTGCCAATGGCCACATAGTTGACCATTGGCATGCTGCCTGACACATATGCACCCTTTATTTGGAGCTGACATGGCTCCATTGTGATTTTTGCAGAAACGTACTCAGTTGTCAACTGAGTACATTTCTGCAGCTAAAACGGCTCTTACATGGGCTGCTTTCTGTTTCGTGGATCGCTACTCTACCTCATTTGCATGCCTTTCGGCTGCAAGTGAGGTATTTAGCATATCCACGCCCAGTCCGTGTAAGAGACGTTTTAGCTGGTCTCTTACACGGAGTTTCGGGCTGTTCCTGGATCGCGAGGCTTGCATGGAGTCTTACACGTCTCTTACACTCTGTGCAAGCCTTCGTGAATCCTGCCCATAGTGTTTGTAGCAAAACAAGACATACAAGCATCAGTCATTTACATTAAGCATTACTCTGTGACTTCTTCCCTGCATGCTAATAGTTCCAAACAAGTATGCTATGCACACTTTCATCATTAATAAACCACAATGTGTGTGTGTGTGTGTGTGTGTGTGTGTGTGTGTGTGTGTGTGTGTGTGTGTGTGTGTGTGTGTGTGTGTGTATGTGTGTCTTACCTCTCAACTGTCCAGATTTTTACAGAATATCCAGATTTTTTTCACAGAATGTGCAGATTATTTGCTTTATATTTTTGGTCTGTTTCTCCAAAAATTGTAGTTTTCAGGGAAATCACTGGCAAATAATTGACAACTGAAGTCAGAAATTAATGACAAAAATTGAGTTTAAACTCTATGTCCCTTATACAATTAATGCTAATAGATACCTGCTATTCTATCAACTCTCTAAGTTGTAATAACAATACTTAAAAACTGTCCCTATTTTTGGGCCTTTGCCCCCACCATTATTTATGGCTTTGTCCAGATTTCTTTGCTCTAAGAGGTTGAGCGGTATGATGTGTACATAAACAGAGTGCTCTTAGTACTATTTTTAATGAAAATTATGACTGGACATTTTCATATCAGCAGAAGGACTGTCTCATATTCAAAAATTACTGTTCTTACTTATACTGTGGTTAACAGCAGTGTGTGTCCTGCTGTTCTTAGTGTATTTCTGCTTGGATTTTTTTCTTTATGGAATTTCTTTCATCACCAGAAGTCCTCTGGTCCATTCGTGGACAATATTGTATATTCACATCATGGGTAACAAAGTCTGATGATCTGCCATGGTGTTACTAGTGCCTATAGATTTTCTTCATTTTATATTGGAATTTCCTGTAACTACATAAATCTTTCACTAATATCACTATTTATTTGTATTATGTGTAGTACCAGTGCTGGAAGATCTGCAACAGCATTTTCTAGTACTGTTTTTTTTTCTTCTTGGTGAAACTTTAACAACAGGAACTCTCTTTACAACTCACAAATTTCATCATAAACATTATCAACCCCCTTTTCCCCATGGGGTCAGTGTGCTGTTGTATCTCTGTATTTTGTAGTACAAGAAATCTGGACAAAGGCCCCAAAACAGGAAGGGATTTTAAATATTGCTGCTGTAAACTTAGAAAGTTGATAGAATAACAGGATTTGTGTTACCATGCATTTTCTGAAGGATATGAAGTCTAAAACTCAAATGTTTGTCATTATTTAGTTAATTCAGTCCTCAGAGATTTACCAGAAAACCACAAATTTTATGTGAAACAGACCAAAAATAAAAGGCAAAGGCCTGGCCATTCTGTGAAAATCTGGACAGCTGAGAGGCAGCTTTCGCCATCTCTCTCAACTCTGTGTCATTTTTCTACCTTCTTCTGACTGCCACAGGTCTTGCTTCACAAAATCCATCCATCTCTGTGCTGGATGTCCTCATTTCCTCTTGCCTTATTCTTTCAGTCCCAAATGTTCTTCACCATATTGTATTCTGCTTTTCTACATGTGTTAGAACCATCATAATCTTTTCTCTTTGACCTTCTCTGCAATTGGCGCTACTTTGGCTTCTGGTCTGATGGCTTCATTTCTTTGTCTGTCCCACAGTGTTCATCTCACCTACCCATCTGAAGTACTTCATCTCCATCACCCCTAGCTTCCTCAACTGCTCTTCTTTTACTGCATACGTTTCTGTACCATACAGTAGTACTTACTACACCACTGTTTTATACACCCTACTTTTCATCGTCTTTGACATTCTTCTGTCATACACTATATTCTGTGTCAGTTGGCTGCAGCCCCTCTGATTCGAGCATTGACCTCGTCATTTAGACTTCCCTTCCCCTCAGCTATCCCTCCCAGGTACTTGAAACTGTTATTTTATTCAACTATGTTCTACTTTTGCCTCAGTTTTCAGCTTCTTCTGATTTTCCCCATTTACTAACATTACAACTGTCTTATCTGTACTCAGTCTCATCCCATGTGCATTCAGTTTTGCAGTGCATTTCCCCTATCCCTTGCTGAAATTCTTGGTCAGAATCTGCTGTAATGCCACATCAACTGCATACAGCAGCTTTGCTAATCTTTCCCCCTGAACTGTTTGCTAATGTAGTCCATCACCAATATAAACATCGTTGGGGTCACAGATGAACCCTGATATACACCCACTCCTACTGGGAACCCCTCTGTGAGACCAAACACTGCTTGTAACTGAGTAATTTGGTCCTTGTACATAATCTGCACTAATTCTACCAATGTTTCTAGGGCTTTAAACCACTACAGGACTGCCCAAGTCAGCTTTCTTGGGACCATGTTATATACTTTCTCCAGATCTAGGAATGCCCAGTTGAACATTTTCCTCATTTCTAGATTCTTCACAACTATGTATCTCACTGCAAACATGGGGTCTATTGTGCTGCATCCTGATCCAAATCTGAAGTGCTCATCTCCCATCCTACATTCCATACTCATTTATCAATCACCCTCTCCAGAACTTTAATGCAGTATGACAGGAGTTTGATACTTCATGTACTGCCCACAGTTGTGGATGTCCCCTTTGGTTTTGTACACTTACACTACTTCTCTAGTCATCTGGGATATGCCTTTCCCTCAATATTGCTATGAGTATCCTCAGGAGCCATTTCTCCCCATCTCACCCAACATCTTGATTATATCTGCTCTGACTTCATATAAGCCTGCTGTTTCCCTGACTTTATTTTCCTTAGTACTGTTCTTACTTCTTCTAGGGTGGACTGCACCTTTTCTTTCATCATAGGCTGTGTCTGGGGAATACAGCTTATGTGGGTTTTTATTCATATAGTAGCTGCTGGACATACTCCTTCCATCTGTCTTTGGCATCTTGTAGACCGGTGAGCAGGTTGTTGACTACCATCCCTTATGAATGGGCATCTGACTATAGTCTTTATCTTTCTGTCTTGCAATCTGATAGCGTTTCATTGTACCATTTCCTGAGTTAATTTCCAGAAGCTGGAACAGTGCCTCTGATGCCTTATTCTTTGCTATTGCAACTCCACTCTTAGCCTCTTTGGTAGCCAGCCAGTATTCCTTTTTTTGCCTGGTACAACTTTTCTGTCTCACACTTTTTCCTTCTTTCTTTGAATGACTTCCTGTACTTTGGATTCCACCACCAGCTTTCCTCATGTACCTTGCTTTTGTGCCTGGCTTGGTTGCATGTCTGTTTTATAGTCTTCACACATTCTGTTTTGAAGTATTGCCATTCTTCTTCTTCCACTCCACCTATTTCCTCTTCTTTCTGAGGCACTAGAACCCTGAATATTTCCTTGTACTTTTGTATTTTCTCTCCAGTCAACTTTTAGGTCTTCAGTTTAGTCTCTGTTGATTTTAGTACCTTCTCTGACCACTGCTTACAGCTGATTGTGACAATCAATGGTTTATGCTGTGGGCCAGCTGTTTCAACGGGGATGACTGCAATCACGGATTCTACCCCAGTGCCCTTTCTTTACTGGTGGAAGTCTACCTGAGTTGCATGTTGGCCACTCTTGTGTGTGATTTTGTGAGTATATCTCTTTCTTTATTCCTGTTGCCCCACCCATGTGGACCCAGACAGTCCTCATATCCTGTACAGTCTGTTCCAATATGTGCATTCAGGTCACCCATTATCAACACCAATTCATGTTGTCCTGTTTTATCTAGTAAGTCCTGCAACTGCTGTCTGAATGCACCCTTTTCCTCACTATTACAACCCTGCTATGAGGCACAGGCTGAGATTATGAATACTGCCCTGTCACTACACCAGATTCTGATTACCACAACTTTGTCACTAATTCTGATGACATCCCACACTGTCTTCTGAAGCCTCTCTCTCTCTATCAACACAATTCACACATCACAGATACTGGTCACACAATGTCTGATCATCTGCCAAAGTGTTCTCAGGTAGTGTGGTTCTGTTATGATGACAACTGATCAGAACTGCACACTTTTCATAAGTCACATTGTTCTAGGTGAAAAAAAAATCATAACCCTCACCACTTAGACTGTAAATACTCACTCTTATGGGCTGTTGTTGTGTCTCAAGAAAGCTGCTGTATATATCAGGTCCTGAAGTCATTTCTTCAAATGAGAAATTAGTAACTGTTGACGTAGGCACTGGTCTATTCTTATACTGCTACTTGAATGTGCATTCTGATGTCTAGTGTTTGATAAGACTGGCCGACTGATAGCATGTGATATATATAGCTGGAAAACATATCTTATTGGTAGCAGTAATCACAGTGGAATGAGTGAAAACTGAGACTAGACATTGAACTGATGCCATTTCTAACAAAACATAATACAAGGCCAGGAAATGACAAGCCACGACAGTTTAATATGTGCAAGTGGGAGAAGGTAGACAGCATGCTGGAGGTATGACATCTCATTGCCACAGTAAGCCGTCATTCATTTTATTTTAAACTTCTGAGCAATACGTCCTTAGTACAGTAAATGTAGTAACTAAGTAATTACTCCTAAAGTATTCTAAACATGGATTTTTTAATTAAATAGTTTTCATATAATGTTAAAATAGAATGATACAAAAAAAACTGAGTCACCTCAGCACTCACAGCTCCGGTCACTGCCACTGATGCCTGGATACTTCAGCACCCACTGTTAAGGAGTTAAATATCTTGAGTTATGGTTGAAATTCTCTTTAACATTTTATGAACCTGTGAAAATTTAATTTCCTAAAATAAAGTGTTATTTTGCAATTGCTATTCAGTCTCTCATTTGATATTAGCTTAAGGGATTTTTGCTGGTGGTAAAAGTATCATTCTTTCTTTGAAAAGTGGTCTGCCACTGTTGACTAAACCATTGAACATACAAACCTCCAAGGAATTTCATATCCTTTCACTTTGTCACCATGTATTTTTATGAAAATATATGCAGTTGCAGGGTCAGACCTAAGTTTAAGGAGCACTAGGGGATTAAAAATACTTAAGCTGGTTTTGGTAAAACAACAATGCTCATCTCCACAGATCTAAAATATCAAATATTCTTGATTATTAGAAGATTACAGTTATTAAGCCAATCTATAAACCCAAGGGTGGTAATGATTGGGCATATATCTAATTAGCAGACAGATATCAAACACAGGAAAGATCACAGGGAGACTGGTATTAGACAAACTTGCAGAGAAGTAAACGTTTACCAATATGCATGCATACACAAATTATCGGCCTATATGAACAAGCTTTATTTTTATTGAATTTTCCTCTGCATTTGAAAAAAGTAAATTATGCAAAACTAATCAGCAAACTTTTCAATCTCAGAAGTTTTACACCTTTACTAAATTGGATAATTGTTTTTTTTCGGTTCATAAGTCTTCTTTAGGAAAGTTTAAGGATGTGGTAGTACACTCCTTCAGGAGTCAAACCTGGGTCATACCTGTTGTACATTTATTTGTCTGACATAAATATTCCATCAAATGCTTTCCATTGTCAATGTGCAGATGATCTTATACCTGATAGGCGAAAACACTAATCACAAAATGGCCACTTCACTGAATATTTTTCCCACAGGAAAACAATTGCTTGGCCAAAGAAAACCCCTAACTAAATATACCAACTCTGAGATCGCACTATGGTGGAGAAAAGGGCAATTTTTTTCCCCCTGGGACAAAATTCACTGAAGTGGCCTTTCGAGATTAGTGTGTTTACTGTTTATGTGTCAATGAAAGCATGTTCGATGGACATAATTTTCGATCACATAATATAAACCCGGCAAATATATAGCTAAAATAGAGGATTATGATTGGTTGCTGACCATAACTTGCTTGTCATGTGTCTGAGATGTGTATGTCTCTTGTGAATTTCTTGCCATACATATCTCAAACCTATAATACAGGGTTATGATCAGTAAGATGATCATAATTCTTTGTAGTGCATGGAGCTTTATCTGCTCCATGTACTACTAGTTATGGGGGAAAATAGCAAAGTGTTTTGCTGGCTTTCAAAGCCATAAAACACTTAACAGGCACTATCAAAAAGGCAGTGTAATGCTGTAAGTCATGTTTACACCTACTTTTTATGCCTGTCAACTGTCCATATTTTCACAGAACATCCAGATTATTGCTTCATATTTTTGGTTTGCTACTCATAAAATGTGGTTTTCAGACAAACCATTGATGACTGAAGTCACTAAATAATTTCATGCATCAGAGTTTCAGAGTTCATATCCTTCAGAAAATACATGCAAACACAAATCCTGTTATTCTAGCTACTTTCTGAGTTAATTAGAGGAACCTAGGTTCATGTTACTTGAACAGATAGTAGGCAGAAACAATTTTTTTGTTCTGCTGCTGCCATTTGCTGGTCTGTAGACAGATTTTACTGCCTAGCATGGGACCTGACCTTAACAACTTTAGCAGGGGGTGCTTAACATTTGTTAAGGTTGGGTCGCACACCATTCTGGTGCTTAACTGATATGATCTTTTCCAAGTATTGGAGCGTAATCAGTGTGCTCCTTGCACTACAAAAATGTTAAAACATGTCTATAAAATTTGCATGGATTGACAGATGACTATTACATGACCATGAATCCCAGAAAGATTAAAATAATGACTCAGATTGCCCTAGATTAATGAATTCTGCTTATAGCATTGATAATAGATCAGGTATCTAATTACACAGATTTGGTCATCTGGATTGATTCAAACCTAGATTTCTCTGAGGAAGAAAGTGAAGTGGTAAAGACCTGTAAAAAAACATATCTTGTGTAAAAAGATTTATAAAATCTAGAAGTCAGGATGTTATGCATACCTAATTTATGTCTAATTAATAAAACAAAAAAAATTGGATTCCCTTCTGTAATTTCCCTATGAAAAAAATTGCAAATAAATTAATTTGAAATGATTCAAAGAAAGTTTACTAGAATGATTTCAGGCATGGGTCAATTAATTTATAAGGATGGACTTGACAATCTTGGTCTATGCAGCATCAGATCCATCCATCCATCCATCCATCCATCCATCCATCCATCCATCCATACATCCATCCATCCATCCACAACTCCTTTCTCCCCCCTTTTGCATATGTGGTCATTTGTCAAATCAACAACGACAATCATCTAGAGCCAATATTCACACTACCAGGGGACTAGCCCTGGTCCCTGCGTGGTTGTTCCTCACACACACACACACACACACACACACACACACACACACACACACACACACACACACACACACACTCATACCTACAGCCAGTTTAGTGTGTCTATATATATATATATATATATATATATATATATATATATATATATATATATATTTATATATATATACATATACACATATAGATATATGTATATGTATATCTAATCTATAAACATATATATATATATGTGTGTGTGTGTGTGTGTGTGTGTGTGTGTGTGTGTGTGTGTGTGTGTGTGTGTGTGTGTGAATGTGATGTATGCAAATCATTATATCTGACTCTGTAAAATTGTCTATCATCAAAGTACATGTGTTAAAGATACATAATCATGCCAAGTTATCCAGCAGTATATCTAGCCTCAAAGCAATCACTGATATTTTGCATAGTAGTATATGCTTTTTGACATGACAAGCTATTTGGACAAAGCTGTCGCTGTTTGCTGAAGTGAAATGCCAAATGTTTTTCAGTGTTACTTAAATACTAACAGATAACCAGATATAAAACCAGACAATGTTTGCCTTGTCAAAGATGGTTGTGAAATGCAGTTTATGTATATTATCAATGCATACTGTTTTTATTTTTTGCTGTACTTTTTTCCTGTAATTTGCTATGGTTATAACAGCTGAGAAAAGGTCAGTGAATTAGTTACTTAACTGTGTATTAAATAGTAAATAAATAAATAACTGGCTCTGTAATCCATTAACATTAACAAAGTCAATACGTCCATAGCAGAACTAGTAAAGTCAGAGCATTAGTAAGACACTGCACGGGCAACTAGAGTAGCAGACCTAGAGATCCCAACAGATTATCATTAGGGGTCTCACAGCAGGAGTAAAAAAGGCAGAGGGACCTAGCAAGATTAACAGTATCAGGAGGACCAACCCAAAAGCAGGTCTCAGAAGAATTATCAGACTCAATGGTGCCTCCAGAAGAATTAATGGAGTCAAGAGATTGACAAAAGACATAAAGGAGTCAGGTCCCCTTTCCTTTCATAATTAAGCTATTTAAGTCTTCACCTAGCTTTAGTGAGAAGAATGTTTTCCCAGCACGACCAAGTGGCCCTACCTGGCTTAATCAAGCAGGAGGCTCAGAATACTTTTATTGAAATCCTGACAGTGACCTACATAATAAGCTTGTCCTGTGAAACTACAATTGGCATGTATTTTTCAGTGCAACTACAGAATTAATTGAATTTTAATAGAACAGAAGAACTGCTAGAACTTGGGTAGTACAGTTTACCAACATACAGCTTGTAACTAAATAAAACTCATACATTTAGATGCATTAAAGACCAGACTGTTGATATGGAACTGATTTCTTAGATGACTTATACTTAGAGCAAGATGCTGTCCCAAGCCTTCAATATTTAAAATAACATAAGCAGTTTTAAAATGCTTACATATAACATATGCAAATGAAGATACCTGTAAATTTTTGCCATGTCCTAAGGTCTTTACAGTTATACAAGGACACAAAACTGCTTCACTGCATCCTTTTACGATGGAAGTATTAAAGTACATAATGTAAGAGCATGAGTATCTTAGGAATAATAGTGTGAGTGGAAAGAAGTTACATTTTGCCCTTTGTCAGCTGTCTGCCACTGCCTGCCCCTCCCTTCACTAAAGATGTACACATTAGCCCCAGGCATCCACTCAAAAGGGGGTCTTGCATGGCCAAGTCAGAATTTCATGGTCAAAAGTAATTAAATAAGATAAATGAGGCAGAAGAACAGATCCATATTGATTATATATAAGGCAATACTGGTCATCTATTCCTGACTTTATGAAATGTCCCTGATTTGGCCAGAATGGTTTCCTTTGGTCTGCATACAATTAGTGATGTTCTGCCCAGTTCAAATATATTACAGTCATGAAACAATACCAGATATTAGAGTTTCTAATTTACTATTCCACAGATAATTCATGTTAATGCAAAAGCTATTAGTCTCCTACATTTTTAGTACAAAAAGAAGTAGGAGAGTGACAGTTGTGAAAAGGGCAATCTGTGTTAATGTAATATCTGCGAATGATATGAGCAACACAGCCATGGAATGGTGATGCCCCAATCATTTCTAAAGTGCTGCAGTATGCCTACTCGGGTGTGTAATTTCCACGGCAGTCTACAGGTATCTGTCAGTGTTTTACCGTCCGCAACCTACTGTTGACATTCAGTGTATAGCTCAGTGCAATGCATCACAGTATACAGTATCTGCTAATACATCTGTGTATTACTATATAATTTGCACACATAGAAAAATAAAACACAAACAAAAAAATGAAACAAACAAAAACATGATGGCATTGTGCAACATTCAGCTATGCTGCTGAACCTCCCTCTGGGCTGTGAATTTTTTACAAGTATTAGTACTACAATTCCATGTATACATATATCTGCATGTCATGTCATGTTATGGAAGCTCCTTATGCAGGTAAAGTGCAACACTTATACCAGAGGTCACGTACAGGTGTGGAGCTACGTGGTTATCTGTCAGCATGAGTACACAGTATACTTTCACTGCTCATCCATAGTGAGCATCACCCTCAGCCATTTGCATGTTCTGCAATTAGCGACAATTTATAGGTCAGGGCAGATGTGCGCAGTAAAGCACCTGCATATCTCTGGTCTTACCTCTTGGAATCTGGTCCTATTTCTGTTCAACTATCCCAATTATTTGGATACTGGTGACAAAAATGATTTGAGGAAGTAAGGCAGTAGGAACCACAACATTAAAACAGAACAATACAAAAAAGTGGATAATTCTCCAGAAGCTCTGAATAAACCTCAATATATTCATTAAAATGTTTTGTCACATATCTTAAAAGATTGAATATCTTTGCAATGTATGACAAGCATGTCTTCAGAACAACAAATTCAAATTCAGCATGTCTTCAGAACAATACATTAACATAGAGAAACTTTTAAATTGTAACACTTGAAACCATTCTCATCTGCAAGATGATAAAAAACAAAAAGCAGGCACCAGACGTCTTTAAGAAATTCCAGCATATATATGGTTATTAGAATATTCCCAATACACTCTTTTTTAATACAGATTTGAGCTACAGTATTTGCTAATGTCAGACTCTCCATGTGAATTCAAGACACAATGCCAGCCTGATTCTGGTAAAATAGGTAACTATTTCTGCCCCCTCTATACAGATGCACTAGTATTGTTTCATGGGCACTTAATTTAAACTCACACTGCTCACTGATGCTATTAGTTTTAGCAAAGGTATTATCCTCTTATTATTCTAATTGCATAAAATGCTCAGAAGTCCTGGACAGTTTAAGACCTTACTAAAACATGGCCCATATAGATAACAAACAATAATTATAAAGCTTCCCCTTTTAAGAATCTGTCTCAGACATTAGGTTTAAAAAGCTTGGTCATATTAAAAACGACATAAATTTTACCAGGAAAGTCCGACTTGGAATGAAGCCAATTTTCAGCAGAGGCCTGGGGAGAAATTCTCTGATGCATGTCTTTTTAACATGGGAAAAAAAACAGAGCACCCAGAGGAAACGCACATGAATGCAGGAAGGACATACAGACACCACACCGAAGGCACCCTAGCCAAGAATTTAACAAGATAACCTTTTGCTATGAGGTGACAACACTACCGCTGCACCACTGTGCCATCCACTACACAGCCACTTAAAAACCTCCATAGGAATAAGTGAATTTATCTTCAGCAAAAAATGTTTTCTACTATATATTCTTTCACATTTGTAATTCTTTTTATAACCTAGATCATATTTATTACCCCAAATTATATTTACTTTAAATTATTCATTAATATTGTCTCATTGCACTTGTAGATGAGTTTTCCAACCACTGATTTTCATATTTATTTTCACACTCTCCTTTTCTAACTCATGTTGGTGTAAAACCTTTCTGCCTCTTCAACTAGCAGATGGTGCTTTCATTTAGCACGGTGGTGATACCAGCTTATAACCTTATGTACTAATAAGGTGTCAGCATTGTGCATCAAATCCATACTCTCCCACAAGGTTTCTCAAAACCCACAGGTATTGTTGTTTAGTTAATTTATAAGATCTGTGACTTGCATGACAGAAATGCCTCTGCAAAATTATAAATAATAGATTCCAGACCTTATCCTGTTTGCTTGTCTTTTTTAAATGTCAGTGAGAAATCGAATTTCATCACTGATAATGAATTTGCTACCTTAAACAACCATAATGATTTTTTTTAATTTATAAAGCTCTAGTCATAGCTTGTACATCATGAAAACTAAGTATAAAAGATGGTAACCGTATTATTTTGACTTGGAGTAAAGGTATAGAAGTTGTTTTATTATACGACTCCATCCCCATCTCCCTGCATAGATATATAAGCTGAGAAAACATATCTGGCTAATGAAGCCTTCGTAGCTACCCTTGTCAGCTTTAAATAGTATTGATGCATTGAGCGAAACACATTTTATTGTAGAACTAATCTGAATATGAATATTTCATGAACAGCTATCCTAGGGCCTCTTCAGCAGGGATCACAATGCAGAATTTTTTGTATCCGTCATAACAAAACAAATTGATTTTGTGTTAATTTAAACTACAAACATAATGTGATGAAATAAACAGATGTTTAGCTGAAAAATGTATGAAACTGTTTTTTTTATTTTCAAAATTTTACAATTGAAGGCTTTATGTTTAAACCTTAAAAAATAGCTCAATAATGCAAATTAAAGCTTCAGTGTTATGCATAAATAGAAGAGAACTGAAGTAACACCGAAGATCCTTTATTTAAAATGTATAACCATCGGATTGTTGGACATATAACACATACACACACACACACACACACACACACACATACACACACACACACACACACACACACACACACACACACATATACAAGAAGAACATGACACCAAAATGAAACAACTAGGAGGTAATGTTTGCTGTCGCATTATTAATTTTAAAACAGCCTGCCAATAATATTATTTCACTTTTATTTAAAACCTGAAATTAAAAACCCTTAAAATCTGAACATCATTTATAATGTGTATTGTCCATGTTATGTTTTTTGACAACATACAAATGTTCATGCAGTCTATCCTGCAACATTGTCATGGTTTTCCCCATATACAAGAGAAGCCTAATGTTTACTTTACTGTGACACTAGTACTACTAACATTCTGCCACAGTCATTAGATTAGTTAAAATAGTGCCATTTCTGGGTATTATGGCATTGAAACTTGTTTGTTGTGTACATACAATTCTTACACACACAATATATATATATATATATATATATATATATACACATAGTAAGTCCAAGAGGTCACTGGAGGCAGGTTTATTTAGTAATCCTGAAAACAAAAATATCAGACTACTTGGCTTTGCAGATTCAAAAATGAAAACACAGCACCTTAGTTACTTGTCAATAGTAGAGTTCTGTTGATACGGCCCCTGTAGGAAATAGGCTGTCTTTTAACACAAGGAAATTCCAAGGATGCTGGCCCCTTGCATGTCCTAAGGAGAAACCAAGGCTGCTGGTCTCTCCCAGGTCTCAAGGAATGTCCAAAACTGCAGGCCACTCCCACACCCAGCTTTCAGATCAAATAAATCGGTATAGCCACACGTATAATCTCTGGTACCCATCTGAGCTCTCACTCCATGCTTCCACGATCTTCGTTCAGGCAAGCCTTCATTAGGAATTAACTTCAAAGTTTGCTGATTTTCAGGAAGCCTCCTTTTATACAACATTAATTGGCAATTAAGACTTTGTTAGCTATCTAATTAATACAACATGCTGCCTAGCTGGATACACTAGACAATCTCGATGTACTGAAATGTCGAAATTCAGTACGTCGAGACCAAATAGTGTAAAGTGCAGTTAACTGAGACTACACTATGCTGAATCCACAAATGTCGAATCCGCTGCTATCGTGGTGTCGCGTTCGTGACGTGTGGTGCACTTTGTGGATTTATCTGGGGTTTCAGGTAAGTGTTGTGTGTTTGAGAATAATGGGTAGGGATTTTATTGTGTGTGTGAGTGTGTGCAGTGGTGTTTGTTGTGTATTTGTGTGTTTAGTGTGACCTCGGAGTTAGAATATATAAGTTGGGGGGGTATGGGGGGGTGGGGGGTGTAGGGGGTGTGGGGGGTGCAGGGGGGATTGCCCCCCTGCTTGTAGGTAGGTTAAGTGTGTTTGTGTGTGTTGTTATGTTTGTTTAGTTAGGTATGTGTATGTGTGTGTGTGATTATGTCCTGGTTTGTGTTTGTGTGTGTGTGTGTGTGTGTGTGTGTGTGTGTGTGTGTGTGTGTGTGTGTGAATGGTCGCGATTGTAGTGTTCGTTATTGTGGGTTTTTGTGTATGTGGTTTTTCGACTATTCAGTCTCGAAATACTGAAATTGGACATTTCAGTATTTCGAGATTGTATATTGAATCCGCCTAGCTACATAGGCATGGAACTTTTCCCACAACACTGCAACTCAAATTCAAAAGGCACGTTACTGTTTTTACAGAATGAACAAACATATAAAAAATATCTCTTCCAAGGACAAAACCAATGGTTTTAGAATCATAATGATAGGCTGTAGCCCCTGGATAATCCATCAGCTTGTTTAATGGAGAGGTAACGCCCGTGAGTCACAATAAACTGAAAGGGGTGAAGGAATGTGCCCACCAGCACAACTTTGTTTTGCAATCAGTTTTCCTACTTAACCACTGAAAAAGGGCATGGCCTGTTATCATATTGAAGTTCTTGCCTAATAAATATATTTCAGTGCATAAAAGTCCCACATTTTTGTAGGATAATGTCTTTCTGTATTGCTCAGCTTTCTGCTGATATAGTATACAGAGTCCCCAAATGGAATGTTTTGGGATAGCTTTGCCTTCAAACAACCTCTGACATAATGTTATAATGCAAAATCTTTAGTAAGATCAGGAATTACTAGCAAGAAAAGAATAAAGTATTTTCTGAGTTCAGTAAATGTTCATTTTTGCCCCAAGAGACCATTGTACTTTGACATGATATTTCGCTTTGGTGAGGCTTCTCAAAGGACAGGATGCAAACATCGTGTAGTACCCAGATAGGCTTTTATTGGCTGTCATAGTCATTGTGTACTGTTGGTCTGTTCCTTTTTCTGAAAGGACCTCTGTTTCATGTTATTTCCCTCTGGCCATCTCCATTTATCTAATTGTTTGCCAGAATATAATTAGTTTTGTTTATTTGGCTTTTTAGTGAAAGAGCGAAGTCTAAAAGATTTGTACTGGGAGAGACAAAAAATCTGAGACACTCCTTGAAATCAATCTTCCTCTTTCATGAAATTGTTTGAGAACCTGGGTAGCAGAATAGTCAAAAAATCCTTCATATCTGAAGCAGAATTTAAGATTTCTGACTTTTAGCAGCAAACATTTAATTACATACCTAAGTATATTTTCTCAAAGTTGTAGGAGTAACAGTGGCCCTAGACACTGTATTTGCACAATCCCACACACTCCTCAAAGTATGTTCTATAGCTGGGACAAGATACAGTGAGTAAGATTCTAAAAAAGAATTTCTAGGAAATGAAGCAGCAAATTTCTTCAGACTATCTATATAACAAAGCATAAAAGTCCACATTTATGCCAGATAATTATGAATTCTGAAAGCTAAAACAGAAGAAGAAGATGAAGAAAGCATTCTCTTATCTATACCACCCAACATCTTGCCTTTCCTGTCACCAGATGAAGGGTTAGTGCTCAATAACAGCTTATTGCCAGCAGACAATACATTAGATATGACTGTTGGATCTAATATAAAGTAGAGAAAAAGTGTATATGTGTGATTTACATTACACATTTTATCTGCTTTATAGGGCTTGGTAGCTGGGTATCAGGGTGAGTACAGGCAGCATTCAACACAGCCTTCAGTGCTGGCAGTATAGGAGAGATGGGTGCTGAATGAGGAATATCCATCTGTAGCAAATCATAATATCTCCTCCTTCTTGGCAAAATGTCTATTTGTCCTCATAAAAATACTGCATTCATCCTGGCTATGGTGTGATTAAAAGAATATCCAGTAAAAAAAAAGCAAACTCATTCTCTTCTACCCTAGTAGATCTCCTCCCATTGACAATAGTTTTGACATAACATCTCAAGATAACACCCTTATCACCCGAACACCTCACACTAAACTCCTAGACATTGAAATTGACAACAATCTGAAATTTGACATCCATATTGCCCAATCGAAAAGGTCAACAAAAAGATGGGACTCCTTTATAGGAACCACCAATACATGACAAGCACACCAAAGCCACCATGGCTAGAACCCATCTGCTATCCATCCTCTTATATGGCTCCCCTGTCTTACCTAACCTAAGCCAAACAGAACTATCCAAGATGGAATCTTGCTACAACAAGATTGCCAAATTTGCTACCGAAGCCACCCATAGGTCCCATCATTGCCTAGCCCTTAAGCAACTCAACTGGGTCGTGTTTCCACAGCTGCTCCAACTCAACCAACTAACAATCATACATAAGCTCTACTACCATCCTGACAAAACCCCTGCCCTGAAACAACTAATTTCCCCCTATAACCCCTCCAGAAACTTAAGATCTGCACACCGGAATCACATAAATATCATCAAACACACAAATGAAGCAGGTAAATCTCTCTTTGCCTGCTCCTTGCCAGATGCTGGAATACTCTCCCAGATCACCTAACTTCTATATCCTCTACTAAGCAGTTCAAAAAACTTCTCAAAACACACTATTTAAAGAAATGGCTATGCCTGTGTCACCCCCCCCCCCAGGCTAAGTTATACTAACCTAAATAAAGTCAACTATGTTAATATATTATACTGTTTGCTAAGAATGCTCAAGCTACTATAGCAAGCTACTCCATGCTTTTACCTTGTGAATAAGTTTTTCACTGTATTATACTCAACTATTATTGAACCTTATTGAATTTTCAACTACTGTATTGTATTGTACTGTATTGTAGTGTATTGTACTGTATTGTGTTATATTTGGAGTTTTTCTCCCCGGGCCTCCACTGAAAATGGACCTGTGTCCAGACGGACCTTCCCGGTAAACAAATGTAAAATAAAATAAAATAAATAATAAAATAAAATGAGGATAAGAGTTAATATTTTCTGCATAGCCAGAAAGTGGGGCTTGTGAATCAGAAGGAAGAGAAGCCCCAGTATTATAATCAGAATAATCAGACCCTGTTTTTCAGGAATTTCTTTACAGGGATGCCCATCTGTAATGCTTTCTGTAGTGCATGCCTTGCTAAGATTAGAAAATCATATTTCTTAACTTTAATTACTTCTGGAGATAATATTTAATCTTGAACAAATGAAAACTTGAACAATGCAATAACAAAGTGGCTAAATTTACTGCACATACCCCTTTCTGAACCTACCTCTGTATAACACTAAAAAGCCTAAGTTGGCTAGAACTACCGTATCAACTAACATATACACAGCTTCTTATCACCTATAAAATTATCCAGAATCCATCTACTTGTTCAGCACTAAATAACATTCTACATAACTATGATTCCAGTCTGTCATTATGAGACAATGACCAAAAACTCCTGTCTGTCCACAAACCTCTCAGCTCTGCTGGGCATTGTCTGTAGTTTACAATATTACTAAGGCCTGGAACTCCTTACTTGTATCTATCAGGTCAATACCCTCTCTCCCATTTTTCAAAACCATTCTGAAAAACTTTCAAGCCAAAAGCTGGCTCTCTTCTTGCTCAACACAGGACAAATTATATTCCTAAATGTGAACAAATACCTATTTATGCAATACATCTACATACTCTCCCTTTTTCACTCATTTCCTTACTTCTATCAATTTTTCTCCCCTGGCTTTCTCTCTAAATATACCATAAGCCTGCTTTTCTCTCACTTCATATTGCAATTCCTGTTTGCATTATACTAAGTTACCTTTAATTTCTCTATAAGCTGGCTAAAATTTCTCTAAGCATTCAACATTGTCATATAGTTTGTATTTATTCTTAACCAATATTTTGACATTACGTCTAATTTGGTAAAATTGTATTAATTTTAAAGATTGCAAAATTATTGTTCTTAAAAAATGTTTTGTAATATTTTGGAGCTTTTCTCCCTGGGCCTTCGCTGAAAATGGGCTCCTACCCAGGCGGACTTTAATGGTATTCAAATGTCAGTAAATAAATAACTAAATAAATCTTTTTTTTTTTTTTTCTTTATAGGAGTCTGTGTTGAATAATATTAACTCAGAGGAGGGATGTCTGAGCAGTCTAATGCTCTCGTGCCTTGCTATCCTGTGAAGAAGCTCCCAGAGTGTCTTGGAACAGCAGGAGTGGGACCAGCAGGACCAGAGTAAGTATCCATGCTGTAACTGAGGAGGAGATGCCAAAAGTGGTAAACATTGCTGGAGTGAGATGGTAAGAAGGTTAGTTGCCACACAGTGACATAAGCTCCACACATACGCTCATACTTCTTGTCCCAGCCCCTTCACAAGGTATAACAATAAGCAGCACTTAAATTCCCTGCCAGCACTGTTTTTACCAAGTTAAATACACTGACATGAAAATAAAAATGACAGGCAGCTGGTCACAAACTGAACATAAGCACTGCACTGCAAACACAACCCTGCCTTTCCAAAAATAAAAGTGTACACAAGAAATATATATATTTTCACAAAATAGCCCCTAATTATTCAGCTAACTAGCAGCTAAAAACAGTGATTCATGACGGAAAACTTTCAATAGTGATAAAATATACCAAGTTTTTTAAAGGGGAAATATTACAGTTAGTAAAAAAAATAAAAATTAAATAAAATTTTCTTAAAAGGGCAACAATGTATGTGTGGGCGGGTTCCCCAACATTGACTTAAATGCTAGAAACAAAGCTCAAAGCTGATTGCTGCTCTTGTAAAGCCTGAGAGATGCTTCTCTTTGAGGCAGAAAGAAAGTACTGAAGACATTTTCATTATGACAGCTGAGTTCCCTCTATGGGGTCTGCCAATCAGCATTCAGAGTAAAGGTATGAGTGTGTGGGGGGTTGGGGCAGAGCCTTGCCTAGCTGACCGGTTATTGTTTCCTGAGTGGATACACAACCCACATTGCCTAAAGGCTACTGTAGCACTGGGAATGATGAACATGTTCTGTTGAAATATTAAACTTATAATCAAAAGAATAATTTACACCAATGTAGACAAAGTGGCTGTTAAATTTACATGTTATCATCTCAGGATCACAAATTATATTATTATTAATCTTTAATGTTAGGACTATAAATTGTTTGCTGTTTCAATTTATGTATTTATAACAATCCCTTATATACTGGATGCATTTTCTTCTAAATAGTTTTTATAGACTAATTTCCTTTCTTTTCCTGTAATTTAATTTCAGTTCTTTACTGACTTTGTCTAATCTCCTTTTATTGTAAACTGTAGGATATTTTTTAGTATTGCTAAAAACTCTTTTTTTAACTTGTATAGCTTAATCAGTTCATAATTCTACCAGAAAGATAGATTAGATCTTGAAGCTTTGAGTTCACAGTTGCTGTTCATTGTACATTATACTTCAATGTGTTTCCCAATGTGTTATAACCAAAATTAATTGTATTACTAGTCAGATCTTTAGTCTAATCAATAGACTCAAAGGATTTTTGTATGTCATCAGAACTGATTTTGCAATAATCATATCTCATAATTTTGTTTGGCAGATAGGATTGCTTGAGAATTTTAAATTCAACTGCATTATGATCTGAAGTACCCAGAGAGGAGATAATAATTTTAGTAGCAGTAGCATCAAGAAAATGATTTCCTCTGGTATTGGTAGTAAAACTGATATAATACTTGCTAAGAAATAATGCTAAATTATTTTGACTCTATAGTTAAAATCACCCATTAACAGTATGTTACCTTGTTTCAAAATGCTGTCAAGTTTAGTCATATAGTTCCAGGGCCAGATTCATGAATGTCGAGTTTCTCCACTGCTATTTTGTGCATGTTGTGCCACACCATGCATATGACAGACCACCATTTTGTATTCATTAAATGGCACTACATGACATGTAGAGCTGCCAAACAAAGTTAAACAGCACAGTATGCTAATGAAAGGATAATCAGCTGAATACATGCTAATGAACCAATCCAATGTGGTAGAGCCATTCAGGAAGCTATAAAGTAACTGTGTAGAGAATGATCTAACCCTTTGTCATGAACACCAAAACCTATTAGAACGCAGCAACCATTGCACTTAGAAAAAAAAATGTTCGGGGCTGTTGCTAATAGACCTCATCCAAGAAGAAATATGGTGCTCAGACCATGTTTGACATATCATGGACTGTATGATATTGAAATAGTAGATTAATACAGGGTTGATAGGGAAACACTACAGGAACTCTGCAACCTTTGGCAACCCCCTCCCCTCGACCCAGGGGAAATTAAGTAAACCTATACCAGTGGAAACTAAGGTATGTGTAGCATTAAGGATATTAGTTACTGATACATTCCAGAGACCCACAAGGGATATACTAGGGGTATCACAGGCTTCAGCTTCCAGAATATTTCAGCAATTTGTTAATGCTATGCTAGAACATGCAAGGGAGTGCATATGTTTTCGACACACACAAGAGGAGAGATCAAGACCAATGGAGGAATTCTATGCTGCAGCACACCTCCCTGAAGTCTTAGGGGCCTAGATTGCACTAACATAGAAATTAAACCTCACCTGGTGAACAGGAAAGGACATACATCAACAAGAATGGGTTCCACTCAATCAACTGCCAGGTTGCCTGTAATACCTAAGGGATCATCTTCAATCTCTCTGCAGGCAACCCAGGCAGATACCATGACTGACATACATGGCACATCTCTTGCCTGTACACAATATTTGCTAGGGGTGATGTTCCACAAGGTCATCTGCTGGGTGATGCAGGATATGCAGTGGAACCATGGCTCATGACACCCTTCTGAAATACATACATACACACAGAAGAAGGGTATAATGATGCCCATGTTCAAAATAGAAACATCATAGAGCATGTTTTGGCATGCTGAAGTCATGGCTCCTCTGTATAGACACATCGGGGGTGTTTTGCAGTACAACCCAGGTTCCTGTGCAGAAATTCACACAGTCTGTGCCATGTTACACAATATTATCTTGAGGAAGCAGCCACAACAGGGACAGTAAGGGCCAGGACCAAACATTCCTTTCAAACACAGGCAGGGGCAGCACCTCCCACATGTACAGATGAGGATTCTGATGGAGAACCTGCAGCTGCAGAAGTAGCTGGTAGGCATAGGAGCATATAATATGCCCTTGCCCTGGCTAAGAGGCAAAGGATAACACACACACACTCATCATGTAATACTCAAAGGTCAGCGCACACACCCAGAAAGTAAGAGGCAATTGATAGCACAACCACTCACCAGTGAAGGAATACACATAACAATCTAAGCACATACAAATATTAAAAGTGAAGCCATCTGATGTTTGCAAACATTACTTTCCAATATAATTTCTGTGTATGGATCGCATCAGAGACAGCTCCAAAGCACACACCTCCTAACTGCTGTAATGTCAAGGTAAGTGTGGAATCTGTAGTACCCCAAAAATTATGTAAGAAGATAAATTACCTGCATGCTGTCAGTCTCATACCTATCCACTCTGTACATCAGACATATGTGTAACCCTAAGTCAAACCCAAATAATCAAACCCCATGGCACAATCATCATCATTCTCACAGGGTGGGGGGATGCATTAAGCCAAGGGTGACATCAAAAACACTTGGATGCTAGTCATCCTCCAGCAAATGTACCATCACAGACACTGCCCGACAGTGTGTTACTCACCGTATCCAATGAGTCACCCTCATGAATAAGTATGAAATTACAACACAATACTGTGAAGTAACCATACCAACATGGACAGCACAGCAAGAATTACCATATTTGCAGTATAGCAGCAGTGAAATTTTAAAATTGCACACATCACAAAATTCTTTTTCCATTGCATATTGAAATATATTCAAAATATGATCATGTAAGCAGTTTATGTAGAGGACAAACTTTACTTCTTAAATAGTGCAGTGATTTGTAGAACAAGCTCTTTCAAGTAACTAGCAGTAATGTTCTGCCTGTATCCAATCAGTCTCCCTTCCCTCCACTTCCATAGCTACACTATTAACTTTCTATAGTGTAGATTCGGCCCTCTGAGCACTGTGAAGATGTAAATGAGGTGTAAAATCATTAGCATTTCTGAATACCAAAAAAATCACATGGTGTAGGGGACGTAAACATGGTGAAGGTAGCTAAACGATTGCATGCACAGACCCTAGGACCACAGGGAGGATTGATCAAAAGTGTTAGCTGCTAATGGATTTCAACTGTTTCTGATTGCTTTGACTACAACAGCAAACAATACTGAAGTGGCTGTTCTCTCTGAAGTGTTTGTATCAAGCAGAGTAGACTTACAATAAAAAGGCATAAGCATCTTGAGAAGAACCTTAACAATACTGACATCCTTGTACTAAGAGCATACTGTTCATCCTCTGCTTAAAATTTGTCTGAAATGATTACACATTGAAACAAAGATGCAAATAAATGGCCATGACATTGCATTTCTGTAGTAAAGCTAAGAGGAGGAGAAGATGTTTAAAAAATAAAGAAAATACGTAGCTGGCAGTGTTGGCCACCTGACATTAAAATGGTGTGGACTGTTATTATTGTAAAGTATTGGGCAATAAGACATTGATGTAGACATGTTCAAGCAAATGAAAAAGTAATATTTTCTAGTCCTGTGTTGGGGAAAAAGAGGGATAATAAAGACAATGGGCTGGATTCACGATGGCTTGCACGGAGTCTAAGAGTAGAGTAAGACTCCATGCAGCCATCATGTCCGACGAGCGATCCAGGAACAGCCTGCAGGGGTGTGCAAGAGAGCTCCTAACACATCTCTTACACAGACAGGGCTGGGACATGCAAATTACCTCAATTGCAGCTGAAAGGCATGCAAATGAGGTAGCTTTTAGATTCAGGAAACCCAAACCTGTCCGAGTAAGAGTAGTGTTATCTGCAGAAATGTACTCAGTTGACAACTGAGTACCGTTCTGCAAATAGCAAAACGGGGCCGTGACAGCTCGAAATAAAGGTTTCATCCAGTAGAGGAAGCATGCCAATGGCCAAATATATGGCCATTGGCAATGTTTCCTGATGCAAAATGAAAAAAAATTAATTAATTTTTTTTTGTCCGATTTCCGATGTTTAAGAGTAGCGCAGCATTGCACTAAAGGGCTGTGCTTAAAAAACAGAAAACTAATAATAAAAATCCACAAATGTGGATTTTATGTGAATTTGTAATGTACAATGCAAGGCAATGGCAGGCTGAAGACAACATGGCTGCCGAGTAGGGGTTGCTAAGGGGGGAACCCAGTCTAAGAAATGTAACCAAGCATTAGTAGGCAATCCTATGCAAATGAGGGTAAGGATAGTGAATCCCATGTCTACATAGCAAATGAGCACTGTCAGTGGAGTGTAAGACTAGGATAAGGGGAGTAACAGAGTAGGATATAGGTGACATCATGAGGGGGGTATGTATGAAAGAAGCTAATCTCATTGGAGCAGAGTGGCATGTGTTAGCTGCCAGTTGCTCATCACTGGAAGAGGTGTGTCAGTAGGTATCCTACCTAAAGTCAAGAAATAGAAGGTGCACACTGTGTCTGCCCCCCTGAGGGAATGGAAAGGGAAAAGGAAGCACAACAAACAGTAGGAAGTTAACCAGGGAGAGTCAGCAGAGCTAGCAGGTGGAAATAATCAGAATCAGGCAATCACACAGGCAGTACACAAACCCAGCCCAGCCCAGCACTTAAAACTCTGAAAACAACAGCCCATTATGTTTCTGTCAAGAGACACTGCAACACTGGAGTTAACTAAGAGAAGTGAAAACTTAAAAAGCTTAACTGACAAAAAAAATGTTAGTGGCTGCAGTTGCAAGCAGTGTCTACTGTTATTAATGTCAGTATTCATTGTGTAATACCCCACCTCTATACATGACGGCAATACTTTCTTGAGGGAGTGAGACTGACACAGCTAACATACATTGCACAATCATGAACTTACATAGAACATATTTAAGAGCTATGGCGTTTGCCCCACTCAGATATGCTAGTGTTTGTAGTGCCCTGATACTGTGTGTGGTTTGTAAAGTGCCTCTGTAACGTTATTGTTTGCTAGAATGACTGCTTCTCTTATCACTGTCATGTAATGCAATTCCACAACACTGGCTGTTAAGGATTCACAGAACAGGCTTTGTCTAATGGCCTTTCTATTATTCCTTTACATTCCTTCATTGTAAGGAATGATATATTTATTACAACATCAAATTATTTTATATCTGCTGTGGCTTAGTAATAATTCATGCAGTCAAGTGTATCTAAAGTCTGGGGTTCGAGACTGACAGGGGTGTTTTATTTTGCAGATGAGTAGACTACAAGCCTTTTAGCTACAGGTAAAATGTTGAATAAATCAACTATGGTAGTGGAACTCAGTCAGCAACATTCTGAAAGGTTACACTGGGCATGCTCACACACATAGGCCATGTCAGAGTATAGCAATGGTCCATACCTATCAGGCAGTTACAGGTGTCAACCCAGGAACCACACACTATCCAGAAATCTGGCCTGTGCACACAGCTATATGACAATAGACACATATACAATATAGTCGAACCCTGTCATAATCACATCTTTGCTGCAGATACCTAAGTTGTTCATAGAAAGTGGGGAAATGAAGACGATAAACACCTGCAAAGGGTATCATCAATAAACAGGTGTGAATCCTGAACATTATCATAGGTGCAGAGTCTGATCCTAGGCTATCTGCCCTAGGGCATGTACACACCTAGACAGAGTGTGTCTGGCATGTGCAACATGTCCAAGTTGAATACTGTGCATGTGAAAAGTAGGTCACATAAGATAGCACATATATGTACAGTCCATTGTGCATCTGTGTAGCAGGGACACAGAAGATATCCCATGGCCAAACATATAATCACCCATACACCTGTCCAGCTGACTCACACTGAGCTATTCGACACCTTCCAACACACATGGCTCATTCCTGCAATTACTGCAGACATTACCATGACCAGTCAGAAGATATCTGCAACCTACAAATGTGGCAGGTGAAAAGAAATCACCCAATCAAGCATATAGTGCGCCGTGTTAATGCCTGTCTTTGTAGTATCATAACATAGTTAGGTAGGGGTTTGAAACCTGCAAATGCTGTGTATGTGTGTTACATCCTTTGAGAGGAGTGGCCTTTTTGTAGACTGTAGATACAATGAAGGAGCTACATTCTTCTTTGGAAAGTCGGGTGATGTCAGCATCCTACAAGTATAGCAGGTAGAGATAAATACTCAGTAAAGCATATAGGGTGCCGTGTTAATGCCTGTCTCTGTAATATCATAATATAGTTAGATGAGGGTTTGAAACCTGCAAATACTAAACGTGTGTGTGCAAGGGGGAGTGTTGTGTATGTGTATCACATCCTTTGAGAAAAGTGGCCTTTTTGTAGACTGTAGACACAATGAAGGAGCTACATTCTTTGGAAAGTCTAGTGATGTCAGCATCCTACAAGTATAGCAGGTGGAAACAAACGCCCAGAAAAGCGTATAGTGCGCCATGTTAATGCCTGTCTCTGTAGTATCATTGCATAGTTAGGTAGCGGTTTAAAACCTGCAAATGCTGAATGTGTGTGTGTATGGGGGGTGTTGTATATGTGTATCACATCCTTTGAGAAGAGTGGCCTTTTTGTAGACTGTAGACACAATGAAGGAGTTACATTCTTCTTTGGAAAGTCTGGTGATGTCAGCATCCTACAAGTATAGCAGGTGGAGATAAATGCCCAGTAAAGCATATAGTGCGCCGTATTAATACTTGT
The DNA here is from genome assembly GCF_019279795.1 of Protopterus annectens. Classification (NCBI taxonomy): domain Eukaryota; kingdom Metazoa; phylum Chordata; order Ceratodontiformes; family Protopteridae; genus Protopterus; species Protopterus annectens. Next base: position 421,390,266 of record NC_056731.1, read on the forward strand.
CTCTGTAGTATTATAACATAGTTAGGTAGGGGTTTGAAACCTGTAAATGCTGAATGTGTGTGTGTGTATGGGGGGTGTTGTATATGTTTATCACATCCTTTGAGAAGAGTGGCCTTACTGTAGACACAATGAAGGAGTTACATTCTTCTTTTGAAAGTCTGGTGGTGTCAGCATCTTACAAGTATAGCAGGTGCAGAAAAGCACCCAATAAAGCATATAGCATTCAGTGTTGATGTATGTCTCTGTAGTATTATGACATATGTAGATAGGGGTTTGAATCCTGTAAACGCTGACTGCGTGAACAATTCTGTTTGAAAGGAGTGGCCTTTTTGAAGACTGGGAAAACACACTAAAGATGTATATTCCTCTTTGGAAAGACTGATGATATCACCACCCTAGAAATACAGACGGAGAAAAAAAGCCACCCACTAAAACAAATAGCATGCTGTGCTAATGCGTTTCTCTCTAGTGTCATAGCATACATAGGCAGGGGTTTGAATCCTGTTAGTGCTGACTCTGTGGGTGTCACTCTTGGACAATGCAGTGTGGATTTTGCTTTTACTATGTTATGACATATTATGATTACAACAGTAAGTGCATTGCACACATCAGGTATCTGAGTGGCAAATATATGTGTACATGTTCCCTTAATCAGTTCATAGGTGCGAAGCCTGCATACTACATGAATACATTTGTTGCCATTGATAGGTTGTGCCGCTGTTTCTCAGATCATAGGTCACATATGTATATATGTGACAGGGCCATCCACTGTCGTGATCCGTGGCCAGGGTCATCTGTGCCACACACACCCATGACAGTTACTTAACAGTAGTGTGAGTGAGGGTATATGCCTGGGGTATATGTCAGACATGTTCATACACAACAATTGCTGACAATAATAGACAGTCTTTATAGGTGTACAACCGCCTTGTGGATATGCATCCAGGCCTCTAATGTCTCATGTGACACACCTTGGAACTCCACAATACCTATGGATATGTGGATACCAAGGGACACATGACATAACATGAGGCTGTATGTACACATTGGTACCCAACATACATGTTGAGGGCTACTACCTATGTGGTACTAACAGGATTTTAAGTATAGTACATGTGGATGACTATGCCATAGTCAGCTTACTGCTATACAGCATGTATCAGATGACAGGCATCTGTCTGTATGATACCCTTGTGTAGGATATGTGTCCCTACAGTGCCCTGGTTGGCGTGGCGCATGTCCGCACATACACATTGCACTGGATAAAGTGCTGCTAAACTTTGGGCAACCCTATTTAGCTGGGTAAAGCACTGCTTAAATCTGGATCCTTTAAAATATATATTTTCTTCATTAATAAATTGGCCATTTCACTGCTTTTATAATATTTTAATCATATATGTCAGGTATTATTTCGTATATTGATTTGGAACATAAAAATAAGAAGGGCATTGGTGGGACTCAAACCTTGAATGCCTACTCTTTAGGCTAACTCTCTACCATTACACTACTGTTACTTGGCACACTTTGAATAATTAGTTCTTATATGCTATTCGCTGTCACAATTGCTAACTGTGGTTAGGCAATGGGCACATCCACACACATGCGCAAATACGGGCAGCCATACCTCTCAACTGTACAGATTTTTGCAGAATGTCCAAATTTTTGCCTTATATTTTTGGTCCATTTTTCATAAAATTGTGGCTTTCTGGCAAATTATTAAAGATTGAAGTTAGAAAATAATGACAGACATTTGAGTTTTAGACTTCATATCATACAGAACATGCATACTAATTCAAAACCTGTTATTCTATCAACTTTCTAATTTGTAAGAGCAATATTTAAAACATGTCCCTATTTGTACCAGTTTTTTAATGGCTTTGTCCAGATTTCTTATTCTAAGAGGTTGAAAGGTATGCAGGCAGCTATATCGTGGATTAAAAATAAAAAAATGATATTTTACGTTTTATAACTTTGATTGGGGTTTCCAATGTCAGGGAGTGTGCTGTTGGGTGCAAGTACATTTGAGCGACAATCCAAACAGAGCGAAAAACTGGTAAGGTAAACCAAGTCCAGGTCCTAGATAAACGCAAGCCGAAAAACCAGCAGTGTATGAAAACAGCTCAAAAGTTTAATAATCCAAAAGACAAAAAATTCATAAAAATTGACATGAACACATCCACTACTAAGCGCTTTCACCCGTTAAAACATTCGGGCATCTTCAGAGTAGTGACATCACAGAGAAATCAACTGCCTTAAATAAATTCAAAACATTCCCGCCCTGTAGCTAAACCAATCAAAACAAAATATACCTTATTAAAATGTTTAAGATGGGATCAGTTCATAGTAAAAAGCATGTACAAAAATATAAAAATATATAAATTTATAAACAACATGTATAAATATGTGTATGTACTAAGTGTTATATATGTAAAAAAGCTCATCAAAAACATCAGTTTAAACGAAACTAGATCTATATTTTAAAATGCTAGACAAGGATATAAACTCGTTAATACCAGGAGGTCTAGATGCATCTAATCTAAGTTGCCACAGAGTTTCTCGAACTTCGAGCAAAATCTTAAAGTTACCCTCTCTATCATTGTCGGGTATTCTGTCGACAACAAAAATAAAATGTATTAAAATTCTCACACTTGACACTATGCATGTAGAGGGCATTACTTGACCTCTTGTTCCTAATGTCCCTTAGGTGTTCAAGAATTCTTACCCTGAGTTTCCTAATGGTCTTACCTACATAAAATGTAGGACAACTAAGACATGTAGCGATATAGCCCACTCTCCTGGTATTGCAGTTACAGTACCCTGGACACTTAATAGATCTGTGAAAGTTCTGAACTACCACATAAGGACCATTATTGATGTACCTACATACACTACACGACCCACATTTATTCATTTTGGAGTTTCCATAAGGTCCATTCTTAGAACTTTCCCTTTCCATCAACTCTTTCAAATTCATCCCTCTACTAAATGTAAGCGGCAGGTTACCAATAACTTGCTTAGTGTCATTATCCATAGTGTATTGCCATGTTTCTCTTAAAATGTCCAAATTTTTGCCTTATATTTTTGGTCCATTTTTCATAAAATTGTGGCTTTCTGGCAAATTATTAAAGATTGAAGTTAGAAAATAATGACAGACATTTGAGTTTTAGACTTCATATCATACAGAACATGCATACTAATGCAAAACCTGTTATTCTATCAACTTTCTAATTTGTAAGAGCAATATTTAAAACATGTCCCTATTTGTACCAGTTTTTTAATGGCTTTGTCCAGATTTCTTATTCTAAGAGGTTGAGAGGTATGCAGGCAGCTATATCGTGGATTAAAAATAAAAAAATAATATTTTACGTTTTATAACTTTGATTGGGGTTTCCAGTGTCAGGAGTGTGCTGTTGGGTGCAAGTACATTTGAGCAACCTTGCTTTTGTGTGCTGACATTTTGCTTTGTAACAACTTGCAGGGCATGAACATTTAGACTGCTCAGCAGTCGGACACACCCCTGCTTTCATACTCAGTCTGTGTAAGAGTTACTGATGAGTCAGCGTGCCCTCATGAATATTCATGGCTCGCTGATGTCATACTGTTCAACTGCAGCCTCCGTGTAAGACTTATTAAGAATACCGGAAGGGCAGCAAGGAGGCATTATGCAATGCCATTATTTAAGAAAAGTAATTATTTTTTTTCTTAAATAATGTCATTGAATAATAGCAATAACGCCTGGGTGTGGGTAATGCTGGATTACCCACGGTTGGCTTTGTTTGGCCACTCGGGCTTCGTGACCAAACCACACCAACCGTGGGTAAGCATTCCACACCAGGCGTGGTTATTGCTATATTATACCACACAGGTTAAATGAAATGATTTGTAAAGAAACAGGAAGGAGGATGAAGAGTTTGAAGCCAAATGTTGCTTGGAATGTTTGCAGCAGATGTGAAAATGCAGGTTGTGATTTGTTATGTGGAATAATAATTCTTACATATGTTCTTTTGGCTGGGTGATTTCAGCACTGCTTAGCAGAATGCAAACAGGGCCCCCACTTGAAGGCACTGAATAATTTCTTTTCTAAAACCTTCATTAGCACAAACATGTTTGGCACCAATTTGCGGTATTTCTAATGAGTGAGTGGGGGTGTTGTATATGTGTATCACATCCTTTGAGAAGAGTGGCCTTTTTGTAGACTGTAGACACAATGAAGGAGTTACATTCTTCTTTGGAAAGTCTGGTGATGTCAGCATCCTACAAGTATAGCAGGTGGAGATAAATGCCCAGTAAAGCATATAGTGCGCCGTGTTAATACTTGTCTCTGTAGTGTTATAACATAGTTAGGTAGGGGTTTGAAACCTGTAAATGCTGAATGTGTGTGTGTGTATGGGGGGTGTTGTATATGTGTATCACATCCTTTGAGAGGAGTGGCCTTACTGTAGACACAATGAAGGAGTTACATTCTTCTTTTGAAAGTCTGGTGGTGTCAGCATCTTACAAGTATAGCAGGTGCAGAAAAGCACCCAATAAAGCATATAGCATTCAGTGTTGATGTATGTCTCTGTAGTATTATGACATATGTAGATAGGGGTTTGAATCCTGTAAACGCTGACTGCGTGAACAATTCTGTTTGAAAGGAGTGGCCTTTTTGAAGACTGGGAAAACACACTAAAGATGTATATTCCTCTTTGGAAAGACTGATGATATCACCACCCTAGAAATACAGACGGAGAAAAAAGCCACCCACTAAAACAAATAGCACGCTGTGCTAATGCGTTTCTCTCTAGTGTCATAGCATACATAGGCAGGGGTTTGAATCCTGTTAGTGCTGACTCTGTGGGTGTCACTCTTGGACAATGCAGTGTGGATTTTGCTTTTACTATGTTATGACATATTATGATTACAACAGTAAGTGCATTGCACACATCAGGTATCTGAGTGGCAAATATATGTGTACATGTTCCCTTAATCAGTTCATAGGTGCGAAGCCTGCATACTACATGAATACATTTGTTGCCATTGATAGGTTGTGCCGCTGTTTCTCAGATCATAGGTCACATATGTATATATGTGACAGGGCCATCCACTGTCGTGATCCGTGGCCAGGGTCATCTGTGCCACACACACCCATGACAGTTACTTAACAGTAGTGTGAGTGAGGGTATATGCCTGGGGTATATGTCAGACATGTTCATACACAACAATTGCTGACAATAATAGACAGTCTTTATAGGTGTACAACCGCCTTGTGGATATGCATCCAGGCCTCTAATGTCTCATGTGACACACCTTGGAACTCCACAATACCTATGGATATGTGGATACCAAGGGACACATGACATAACATGAGGCTGTATGTACACATTGGTACCCAACATACATGTTGAGGGCTACTACCTATGTGGTACTGACAGGATTTTAAGTATAGTACATGTGGATGACTATGCCATAGTCGGCTTACTGCTATACAGCATGTATCAGATGACAGGCATCTGTCTGTATGATACCCTTGTGTAGGATATGTGTCCCTACAGTGCCCTGGTTGGCGTGGCGCGCATGTCCGCACATACACATTGCACTGGATAAAGTGCTGCTAAACTTTGGGCAACCCTATTTAGCTGGGTAAAGCACTGCTTAAATCTGGATCCTTTAAAATATATATTTTCTTCATTAATAAATTGGCCATTTCACTGCTTTTTATAATATTTTAATCATATATGTCAGGTATTATTTCGTATATTGATTTGGAACATAAAAATAAGAAGGGCATTGGTGGGACTCAAACCTTGAATGCCTACTCTTTAGGCTAACTCTCTACCATTACACTACTGTTACTTGGCACACTTTGAATAATTAGTTCTTATATGCTATTCGCTGTCACAATTGCTAACTGTGGTTAGGCAATGGGCACATCCGCACACACATGCGCAAATACGGGCAGCCATACCTCTCAACTGTACAGATTTTTGCAGAATGTCCAAATTTTTGCCTTATATTTTTGGTCCATTTTTCATAAAATTGTGGCTTTCTGGCAAATTATTAAAGATTGAAGTTAGAAAATAATGACAGACATTTGAGTTTTAGACTTCATATCATACAGAACATGCATACTAATTCAAAACCTGTTATTCTATCAACTTTCTAATTTGTAAGAGCAATATTTAAAACATGTCCCTATTTGTACCAGTTTTTAATGGCTTTGTCCAGATTTCTTATTCTAAGAGGTTGAAAGGTATGCAGGCAGCTATATCGTGGATTAAAAATAAAAAAATGATATTTTACGTTTTATAACTTTGATTGGGGTTTCCAATGTCAGGGAGTGTGCTGTTGGGTGCAAGTACATTTGAGCGACAATCCAAACAGAGCGAAAAACTGGTAAGGTAAACCAAGTCCAGGTCCTAGATAAGCAAGCGAAAAACCAGCAGTGTATGAAAACAGCTCAAAAGTTTAATAATCCAAAAGACAAAAATTCATAAAAATTGACATGAACACATCCACTACTAAGCGCTTTCACCCGTTAAAACATTCGGGCATCTTCAGAGTAGTGACATCACAGAGAAATCAACTGCCTTAAATAAATTCAAAACATTCCGCCCTGTAGCTAAACCAATCAAAACAAAATATACCTTATTAAAATGTTTAAGATGGGATCAGTTCATAGTAAAAAGCATGTACAAAAATATAAAAATATATAAATTTATAAACAACATGTATAAATATGTGTATGTACTAAGTGTTATATATGTAAAAAAGCTCATCAAAAACATCAGTTTAAGCGAAACTAGATCTATATTTTAAAATGCTAGACAAGGATATAAACTCGTTAATACCAGGAGGTCTAGATGCATCTAATCTAAGTTGCCACAGAGTTTCTCGAACTTCGAGCAAAATCTTAAAGTTACCCTCTCTATCATTGTCGGGTATTCTGTCGACAACAAAAAATAAAATGTATTAAAATTCTCACACTTGACACTATGCATGTAGAGGGCATTACTTGACCTCTTGTTCCTAATGTCCCTTAGGTGTTCAAGAATTCTTACCCTGAGTTTCCTAATGGTCTTACCTACATAAAATGTAGGACAACTAAGACATGTAGCGATATAGCCCACTCTCCTGGTATTGCAGTTACAGTACCCTGGACACTTAATAGATCTGTGAAAGTTCTGAACTACCACATAAGGACCATTATTGATGTACCTACATACACTACCTGACCCACATTTATTCATTTTGGAGTTTCCATAAGGTCCATTCTTAGAACTTTCCTTTTCCCTCAACTCTTTCAAATTCATCCCTCTACTAAATGTAAAAGCGGCAGGTTACCAATAACTTGCTTAGTGTCATTATCCATAGTGTATTGCCATGTTTCTCTTAAAATGTCCAAATTTTTGCCTTATATTTTTGGTCCATTTTTCATAAAATTGTGGCTTTCTGGCAAATTATTAAAGATTGAAGTTAGAAAATAATGACAGACATTTGAGTTTTAGACTTCATATCATACAGAACATGCATACTAATGCAAAACCTGTTATTCTATCAACTTTCTAATTTGTAAGAGCAATATTTAAAACATGTCCCTATTTGTACCAGTTTTTTAATGGCTTTGTCCAGATTTCTTATTCTAAGAGGTTGAGAGGTATGCAGGCAGCTATATCGTGGATTAAAAATAAAAATAATATTTTACGTTTTATAACTTTGAGTTGGGTTTCCAGTGCCAGGGAGTGTGCTTTTGGGTGCAATTACATTTGGCGACCTTGCTCTTGTGTGCTGACATTTTGCTTTGTAACAACTTGCAGGGGCGTGAACATTTAGACTGCTCAGCAGTCGGACACACCTGCTTTCATACTCAGTCTGTGTAAGAGTTACTGATGAGTCAGCGTGCCCTCATGAATATTCATGGCTCGCTGATGTCATACTGTTCAACTGCAGCCTCCGTGTAAGACTTATTAAGAATACCGGAAGGGCAGCAAGGAGGCATTATGCAATGCCATTATTTAAGAAAAGTAATTATTTTTCTTAAATAATGTCATTGAATAATAACAATAACCACGCCTGGGTGTGGGTAATGCTGGATTACCCACGGTTGGCTTTGTTTGGCCACTCGGGCCGCCCTGTGACCAAACCACACCAACCGTGGGTAAATCCATTACACACCCAGGCGTGTTATTGCTATATTATACCACACAGGTTAAATGAAATGATTTTAAAGAAACAGGAAGGAGGATGAAGAGTTTGAAGCCAAATGTTGCTTGGAATGTTTGCAGCAGATGTGAAAATGCAGGTTGTGATTTGTTATGTGGAATAATAATTCTTACATATGTTCTTTTGGCTGGGTGATTTCAGCACTGCTTAGCAGAATGCAAACAGGGCCCCCACTTGAAGGCACTGAATAATTTCTTTTCTAAAACCTTCATTAGCACAAACATGTTTGGCACCAATTTGCGGTATTTCTAATGAGTGAGTGGGGGTGTTGTATATGTGTATCACATCCTTTGAGAAGAGTGGCCTTTTTGTAGACTGTAGACACAATGAAGGAGTTACATTCTTCTTTGGAAAGTCTGGTGATGTCAGCATCCTACAAGTATAGCAGGTGGAGATAAATGCCCAGTAAAGCATATAGTGCGCCGTGTTAATACTTGTCTCTGTAGTATTATAACATAGTTAGGTAGGGGTTTGAAACCTGTAAATGCTGAATGTGTGTGTGTGTATGGGGGGTGTTGTATATGTGTATCACATCCTTTGAGAGGAGTGGCCTTACTGTAGACACAATGAAGGAGTTACATTCTTCTTTTGAAAGTCTGGTGGTGTCAGCATCTTACAAGTATAGCAGGTGCAGAAAAGCACCCAATAAAGCATATAGCATTCAGTGTTGATGTATGTCTCTGTAGTATTATGACATATGTAGATAGGGGTTTGAATCCTGTAAACGCTGACTGCGTGAACAATTCTGTTTGAAAGGAGTGGCCTTTTTGAAGACTGGGAAAACACACTAAAGATGTATATTCCTCTTTGGAAAGACTGATGATATCACCACCCTAGAAATACAGACGGAGAAAAGAAGCCACCCACTAAAACAAATAGCACGCTGTGCTAATCGTTTCTCTCTAGTGTCATAGCATACATAGGCAGGGGTTTGAATCCTGTTAGTGCTGACTCTGTGGGTGTCACTCTTGGACAATGCAGTGTGGATTTTGCTTTTACTATGTTATGACATATTATGATTACAACAGTAAGTGCATTGCACACATCAGGTATCTGAGTGGCAAATATATGTGTACATGTTCCCTTAATCAGTTCATAGGTGCGAAGCCTGCATACTACATGAATACATTTGTTGCCATTGATAGGTTGTGCCGCTGTTTCTCAGATCATAGGTCACATATGTATATATGTGACAGGGCCATCCACTGTCGTGATCCGTGGCCAGGGTCATCTGTGCCACACACACCCATGACAGTTACTTAACAGTAGTGTGAGTGAGGGTATATGCCTGGGGTATATGTCAGACATGTTCATACACAACAATTGCTGACAATAATAGACAGTCTTTATAGGTGTACAACCGCCTTGTGGATATGCATCCAGGCCTCTAATGTCTCATGTGACACACCTTGGAACTCCACAATACCTATGGATATGTGGATACCAAGGGACACATGACATAACATGAGGCTGTATGTACACATTGGTACCCAACATACATGTTGAGGGCTACTACCTATGTGGTACTGACAGGATTTTAAGTATAGTACATGTGGATGACTATGCCATAGTCGGCTTACTGCTATACAGCATGTATCAGATGACAGGCATCTGTCTGTATGATACCCTTGTGTAGGATATGTGTCCCTACAGTGCCCTGGTTGGCGTGGCGCGCATGTCCGCACATACACATTGCACTGGATAAAGTGCTGCTAAACTTTGGGCAACCCTATTTAGCTGGGTAAAGCACTGCTTAAATCTGGATCCTTTAAAATATATATTTTCTTCATTAATAAATTGGCCATTTCACTGCTTTTATAATATTTTAATCATATATGTCAGGTATTATTTCGTATATTGATTTGGAACATAAAAATAAGAAGGGCATTGGTGGGACTCAAACCTTGAATGCCTACTCTTTAGGCTAACTCTCTACCATTACACTACTGTTACTTGGCACACTTTGAATAATTAGTTCTTATATGCTATTCGCTGTCACAATTGCTAACTGTGGTTAGGCAATGGGCACATCCGCTTACACATGCAAATACGGGCAGCCATACCTCTCAACTGTACAGATTTTTGCAGAATGTCCAAATTTTTGCCTTATATTTTTGGTCCATTTTTCATAAAATTGTGGCTTTCTGGCAAATTATTAAAGATTGAAGTTAGAAAATAATGACAGACATTTGAGTTTTAGACTTCATATCATACAGAACATGCATACTAATTCAAAACCTGTTATTCTATCAACTTTCTAATTTGTAAGAGCAATATTTAAAACATGTCCCTATTTGTACCAGTTTTTAATGGCTTTGTCCAGATTTCTTATTCTAAGAGGTTGAAAGGTATGCAGGCAGCTATATCGTGGATTAAAAATAAAAAAATGATATTTTACGTTTTATAACTTTGATTGGGGTTTCCAATGTCAGGGAGTGTGCTGTTGGGTGCAAGTACATTTGGCGACAATCCAAACAGAGCGAAAAACTGGTAAGGTAAACCAAGTCCAGGTCCTAGATAAGCATGAAGCCGAAAAACCAGCAGTGTATGAAAACAGCTCAAAAGTTTAATAATCCAAAAGACAAAAAATTCATAAAAATTGACATGAACACATCCACTACTAAGCGCTTTCACCCGTTAAAACATTCGGGCATCTTCAGAGTAGTGACATCACAGAGAAATCAACTGCCTTAAATAAATTCAAAACATTCCCGCCCTGTAGCTAAACCAATCAAAACAAAATATACCTTATTAAAATGTTTAAGATGGGATCAGTTCATAGTAAAAAGCATGTACAAAAATATAAAAATATATAAATTTATAAACAACATGTATAAATATGTGTATGTACTAAGTGTTATATATGTAAAAAAGCTCATCAAAAACATCAGTTTAAACGAAACTAGATCTATATTTTAAAATGCTAGACAAGGATATAAACTCGTTAATACCAGGAGGTCTAGATGCATCTAATCTAAGTTGCCACAGAGTTTCTCGAACTTCGAGCAAAATCTTAAAGTTACCCTCTCTATCATTGTCGGGTATTCTGTCGACAACAAAAAATAAAATGTATTAAAATTCTCACACTTGACACTATGCATGTAGAGGGCATTACTTGACCTCTTGTTCCTAATGTCCCTTAGGTGTTCAAGAATTCTTACCCTGAGTTTCCTAATGGTCTTACCTACATAAAATGTAGGACAACTAAGACATGTAGCGATATAGCCCACTCTCCTGGTATTGCAGTTACAGTACCCTGGACACTTAATAGATCTGTGAAAGTTCTGAACTACCACATAAGGACCATTATTGATGTACCTACATACACTACACGACCCACATTTATTCATTTTGGAGTTTCCATAAGGTCCATTCTTAGAACTTTCCCTTTCCATCAACTCTTTCAAATTCATCCCTCTACTAAATGTAAAAGCGGCAGGTTACCAATAACTTGCTTAGTGTCATTATCCATAGTGTATTGCCATGTTTCTCTTAAAATGTCCAAATTTTTGCCTTATATTTTTGGTCCATTTTTCATAAAATTGTGGCTTTCTGGCAAATTATTAAAGATTGAAGTTAGAAAATAATGACAGACATTTGAGTTTTAGACTTCATATCATACAGAACATGCATACTAATGCAAAACCTGTTATTCTATCAACTTTCTAATTTGTAAGAGCAATATTTAAAACATGTCCCTATTTGTACCAGTTTTTTAATGGCTTTGTCCAGATTTCTTATTCTAAGAGGTTGAGAGGTATGCAGGCAGCTATATCGTGGATTAAAAATAAAAAAATAATATTTTACGTTTTATAACTTTGATTGGGGTTTCCAGTGTCAGGGAGTGTGCTTTTGGGTGCAAGTACATTTGAGCGACCTTGCTCTTGTGTGCTGACATTTTGCTTTGTAACAACTTGCAGGGGCGTGAACATTTAGACTGCTCAGCAGTCGGACACACCCCTGCTTTCATACTCAGTCTGTGTAAGAGTTACTGATGAGTCAGCGTGCCCTCATGAATATTCATGGCTCGCTGATGTCATACTGTTCAACTGCAGCCTCCGTGTAAGACTTATTAAGAATACCGGAAGGGCAGCAAGGAGGCATTATGCAATGCCATTATTTAAGAAAAGTAATTATTTTTTTTCTTAAATAATGTCATTGAATAATAGCAATAACCCACGCCTGGGTGTGGGTAATGCTGGATTTACCCACGGTTGGCTTTGTTCGGCCACTCGGGCCGCCCTCGTGACCAAACCACACCAACCGTGGGTAAATCAGCATTACACACCCAGGCGTGGTATTGCTATATATACCACACAGGTTAAATGAAATGATTTTTAAAGAAACAGGAAGGAGGATGAAGAGTTTGAAGCCAAATGTTGCTTGGAATGTTTGCAGCAGATGTGAAAATGCAGGTTGTGATTTGTTATGTGGAATAATAATTCTTACATATGTTCTTTTGGCTGGGTGATTTCAGCACTGCTTAGCAGAATGCAAACAGGGCCCCACTTGAAGGCACTGAATAATTTCTTTTCTAAAACCTTCATTAGCACAAACATGTTTGGCACCAATTTGCGGTATTTCTAATGAGTGAGTGGGGGTGTTGTATATGTGTATCACATCCTTTGAGAAGAGTGGCCTTTTTGTAGACTGTAGACACAATGAAGGAGTTACATTCTTCTTTGGAAAGTCTGGTGATGTCAGCATCCTACAAGTATAGCAGGTGGAGATAAATGCCCAGTAAAGCATATAGTGCGCCGTGTTAATACTTGTCTCTGTAGTATTATAACATAGTTAGGTAGGGGTTTGAAACCTGTAAATGCTGAATGTGTGTGTGTGTATGGGGGGTGTTGTATATGTGTATCACATCCTTTGAGAGGAGTGGCCTTACTGTAGACACAATGAAGGAGTTACATTCTTCTTTTGAAAGTCTGGTGGTGTCAGCATCTTACAAGTATAGCAGGTGCAGAAAAGCACCCAATAAAGCATATAGCATTCAGTGTTGATGTATGTCTCTGTAGTATTATGACATATGTAGATAGGGGTTTGAATCCTGTAAACGCTGACTGCGTGAACAATTCTGTTTGAAAGGAGTGGCCTTTTTGAAGACTGGGAAAACACACTAAAGATGTATATTCCTCTTTGGAAAGACTGATGATATCACCACCCTAGAAATACAGACGGAGAAAAGAAGCCACCCACTAAAACAAATAGCACGCTGTGCTAATGCGTTTCTCTCTAGTGTCATAGCATACATAGGCAGGGGTTTGAATCCTGTTAGTGCTGACTCTGTGGGTGTCACTCTTGGACAATGCAGTGTGGATTTTGCTTTTACTATGTTATGACATATTATGATTACAACAGTAAGTGCATTGCACACATCAGGTATCTGAGTGGCAAATATATGTGTACATGTTCCCTTAATCAGTTCATAGGTGCGAAGCCTGCATACTACATGAATACATTTGTTGCCATTGATAGGTTGTGCCGCTGTTTCTCAGATCATAGGTCACATATGTATATATGTGACAGGGCCATCCACTGTCGTGATCCGTGGCCAGGGTCATCTGTGCCACACACACCCATGACAGTTACTTAACAGTAGTGTGAGTGAGGGTATATGCCTGGGGTATATGTCAGACATGTTCATACACAACAATTGCTGACAATAATAGACAGTCTTTATAGGTGTACAACCGCCTTGTGGATATGCATCCAGGCCTCTAATGTCTCATGTGACACACCTTGGAACTCCACAATACCTATGGATATGTGGATACCAAGGGACACATGACATAACATGAGGCTGTATGTACACATTGGTACCCAACATACATGTTGAGGGCTACTACCTATGTGGTACTGACAGGATTTTAAGTATAGTACATGTGGATGACTATGCCATAGTCGGCTTACTGCTATACAGCATGTATCAGATGACAGGCATCTGTCTGTATGATACCCTTGTGTAGGATATGTGTCCCTACAGTGCCCTGGTTGGCGTGGCGCGCATGTCCGCACATACACATTGCACTGGATAAAGTGCTGCTAAACTTTGGGCAACCCTATTTAGCTGGGTAAAGCACTGCTTAAATCTGGATCCTTTAAAATATATATTTTCTTCATTAATAAATTGGCCATTTCACTGCTTTTTATAATATTTTAATCATATATGTCAGGTATTATTTCGTATATTGATTTGGAACATAAAAATAAGAAGGGCATTGGTGGGACTCAAACCTTGAATGCCTACTCTTTAGGCTAACTCTCTACCATTACACTACTGTTACTTGGCACACTTTGAATAATTAGTTCTTATATGCTATTCGCTGTCACAATTGCTAACTGTGGTTAGGCAATGGGCACATCCGACACACATGCGCAAATACGGGCAGCCATACCTCTCAACTGTACAGATTTTTGCAGAATGTCCAAATTTTTGCCTTATATTTTTGGTCCATTTTTCATAAAATTGTGGCTTTCTGGCAAATTATTAAAGATTGAAGTTAGAAAATAATGACAGACATTTGAGTTTTAGACTTCATATCATACAGAACATGCATACTAATTCAAAACCTGTTATTCTATCAACTTTCTAATTTGTAAGAGCAATATTTAAAACATGTCCCTATTTGTACCAGTTTTTAATGGCTTTGTCCAGATTTCTTATTCTAAGAGGTTGAAAGGTATGCAGGCAGCTATATCGTGGATTAAAAATAAAAATGATATTTTACGTTTTATAACTTTGATTGGGGTTTCCAATGTCAGGAGTGTGCTGTTGGGTGCAAGTACATTTGAGCGACAATCCAAACAGAGCGAAAAACTGGTAAGGTAAACCAAGTCCAGGTCCTAGATAAACGCAAGCGAAAAACCAGCAGTGTATGAAAACAGCTCAAAAGTTTAATAATCCAAAAGACAAAAATTCATAAAATTGACATGAACACATCCACTACTAAGCGCTTTCACCCGTTAAAACATTCGGGCATCTTCAGAGTAGTGACATCACAGAGAAATCAACTGCCTTAAATAAATTCAAAACATTCCCGCCCTGTAGCTAAACCAATCAAAACAAAATATACCTTATTAAAATGTTTAAGATGGGATCAGTTCATAGTAAAAGCATGTACAAAAATATAAAAATATATAAATTTATAAACAACATGTATAAATATGTGTATGTACTAAGTGTTATATATGTAAAAAAGCTCATCAAAAACATCAGTTTAAACGAAACTAGATCTATATTTTAAAATGCTAGACAAGGATATAAACTCGTTAATACCAGGAGGTCTAGATGCATCTAATCTAAGTTGCCACAGAGTTTCTCGAACTTCGAGCAAAATCTTAAAGTTACCCTCTCTATCATTGTCGGGTATTCTGTCGACAACAAAAAATAAAAATGTATTAAAATTCTCACACTTGACACTATGCATGTAGAGGGCATTACTTGACCTCTTGTTCCTAATGTCCCTTAGGTGTTCAAGAATTCTTACCCTGAGTTTCCTAATGGTCTTACCTACATAAAATGTAGGACAACTAAGACATGTAGCGATATAGCCCACTCTCCTGGTATTGCAGTTACAGTACCCTGGACACTTAATAGATCTGTGAAAGTTCTGAACTACCACATAAGGACCATTATTGATGTACCTACATACACTACACGACCCACATTTATTCATTTTGGAGTTTCCATAAGGTCCATTCTTAGAACTTTCCCTTTCCATCAACTCTTTCAAATTCATCCCTCTACTAAATGTAAAAGCGGCAGGTTACCAATAACTTGCTTAGTGTCATTATCCATAGTGTATTGCCATGTTTCTCTTAAAATGTCCAAATTTTTGCCTTATATTTTTGGTCCATTTTTCATAAAATTGTGGCTTTCTGGCAAATTATTAAAGATTGAAGTTAGAAAATAATGACAGACATTTGAGTTTTAGACTTCATATCATACAGAACATGCATACTAATGCAAAACCTGTTATTCTATCAACTTTCTAATTTGTAAGAGCAATATTTAAAACATGTCCCTATTTGTACCAGTTTTTTAATGGCTTTGTCCAGATTTCTTATTCTAAGAGGTTGAGAGGTATGCAGGCAGCTATATCGTGGATTAAAAATAAAAAAATAATATTTTACGTTTTATAACTTTGATTGGGGTTTCCAGTGTCAGGGAGTGTGCTTTTGGGTGCAAGTACATTTGAGCGACCTTGCTCTTGTGTGCTGACATTTTGCTTTGTAACAACTTGCAGGGGCGTGAACATTTAGACTGCTCAGCAGTCGGACACACCCCTGCTTTCATACTCAGTCTGTGTAAGAGTTACTGATGAGTCAGCGTGCCCTCATGAATATTCATGGCTCGCTGATGTCATACTGTTCAACTGCAGCCTCCGTGTAAGACTTATTAAGAATACCGGAAGGGCAGCAAGGAGGCATTATGCAATGCCATTATTTAAGAAAAGTAATTATTTTTTTTCTTAAATAATGTCATTGAATAATATAACCACGCCTGGGTGTGGGTAATGCTGGATTACCCACGGTTGGCTTTGTTTGGCCACTCGGGCAGCAGCCTCGTGACCAAACCACACCAACCGTGGGTAAATCCAGCATTACCCACACCCAGGCGTGGGTTATTGCTATATTATACCACACAGGTTAAATGAAATGATTTTTAAAGAAACAGGAAGGAGGATGAAGAGTTTGAAGCCAAATGTTGCTTGGAATGTTTGCAGCAGATGTGAAAATGCAGGTTGTGATTTGTTATGTGGAATAATAATTCTTACATATGTTCTTTTGGCTGGGTGATTTCAGCACTGCTTAGCAGAATGCAAACAGGGCCCCCACTTGAAGGCACTGAATAATTTCTTTTCTAAAACCTTCATTAGCACAAACATGTTTGGCACCAATTTGCGGTATTTCTAATGAGTGAGTGGGGGTGTTGTATATGTGTATCACATCCTTTGAGAAGAGTGGCCTTTTTGTAGACTGTAGACACAATGAAGGAGTTACATTCTTCTTTGGAAAGTCTGGTGATGTCAGCATCCTACAAGTATAGCAGGTGGAGATAAATGCCCAGTAAAGCATATAGTGCGCCGTGTTAATACTTGTCTCTGTAGTATTATAACATAGTTAGGTAGGGGTTTGAAACCTGTAAATGCTGAATGTGTGTGTGTGTATGGGGGGTGTTGTATATGTGTATCACATCCTTTGAGAGGAGTGGCCTTACTGTAGACACAATGAAGGAGTTACATTCTTCTTTTGAAAGTCTGGTGGTGTCAGCATCTTACAAGTATAGCAGGTGCAGAAAAGCACCCAATAAAGCATATAGCATTCAGTGTTGATGTATGTCTCTGTAGTATTATGACATATGTAGATAGGGGTTTGAATCCTGTAAACGCTGACTGCGTGAACAATTCTGTTTGAAAGGAGTGGCCTTTTTGAAGACTGGGAAAACACACTAAAGATGTATATTCCTCTTTGGAAAGACTGATGATATCACCACCCTAGAAATACAGACGGAGAAAAAAAGCCACCCACTAAAACAAATAGCACGCTGTGCTAATGCGTTTCTCTCTAGTGTCATAGCATACATAGGCAGGGGTTTGAATCCTGTTAGTGCTGACTCTGTGGGTGTCACTCTTGGACAATGCAGTGTCGATTTTGCTTTTACTATGTTATGACATATTATGATTACAACAGTAAGTGCATTGCACACATCAGGTATCTGAGTGGCAAATATATGTGTACATGTTCCCTTAATCAGTTCATAGGTGCGAAGCCTGCATACTACATGAATACATTTGTTGCCATTGATAGGTTGTGCCGCTGTTTCTCAGATCATAGGTCACATATGTATATATGTGACAGGGCCATCCACTGTCGTGATCCGTGGCCAGGGTCATCTGTGCCACACACACCCATGACAGTTACTTAACAGTAGTGTGAGTGAGGGTATATGCCTGGGGTATATGTCAGACATGTTCATACACAACAATTGCTGACAATAATAGACAGTCTTTATAGGTGTACAACCGCCTTGTGGATATGCATCCAGGCCTCTAATGTCTCATGTGACACACCTTGGAACTCCACAATACCTATGGATATGTGGATACCAAGGGACGCATGACATAACATGAGGCTGTATGTACACATTGGTACCCAACATACATGTTGAGGGCTACTACCTATGTGGTACTGACAGGATTTTAAGTATAGTACATGTGGATGACTATGCCATAGTCGGCTTACTGCTATACAGCATGTATCAGATGACAGGCATCTGTCTGTATGATACCCTTGTGTAGGATATGTGTCCCTACAGTGCCCTGGTTGGCGTGGCGCGCATGTCCGCACATACACATTGCACTGGATAAAGTGCTGCTAAACTTTGGGCAACCCTATTTAGCTGGGTAAAGCACTGCTTAAATCTGGATCCTTTAAAATATATATTTTCTTCATTAATAAATTGGCCATTTCACTGCTTTTTATAATATTTTAATCATATATGTCAGGTATTATTTCGTATATTGATTTGGAACATAAAAATAAGAAGGGCATTGGTGGGACTCAAACCTTGAATGCCTACTCTTTAGGCTAACTCTCTACCATTACACTACTGTTACTTGGCACACTTTGAATAATTAGTTCTTATATGCTATTCGCTGTCACAATTGCTAACTGTGGTTAGGCAATGGGCACATCCGCACACACATGCGCAAATACGGGCAGCCATACCTCTCAACTGTACAGATTTTTGCAGAATGTCCAAATTTTTGCCTTATATTTTTGGTCCATTTTTCATAAAATTGTGGCTTTCTGGCAAATTATTAAAGATTGAAGTTAGAAAATAATGACAGACATTTGAGTTTTAGACTTCATATCATACAGAACATGCATACTAATTCAAAACCTGTTATTCTATCAACTTTCTAATTTGTAAGAGCAATATTTAAAACATGTCCCTATTTGTACCAGTTTTTTAATGGCTTTGTCCAGATTTCTTATTCTAAGAGGTTGAAAGGTATGCAGGCAGCTATATCGTGGATTAAAAATAAAAAAATGATATTTTACGTTTTATAACTTTGATTGGGGTTTCCAATGTCAGGGAGTGTGCTGTTGGGTGCAAGTACATTTGAGCGACAATCCAAACAGAGCGAAAAACTGGTAAGGTAAACCAAGTCCAGGTCCTAGATAAACGCAAGCCGAAAAACCAGCAGTGTATGAAAACAGCTCAAAAGTTTAATAATCCAAAAGACAAAAAATTCATAAAAATTGACATGAACACATCCACTACTAAGCGCTTTCACCCGTTAAAACATTCGGGCATCTTCAGAGTAGTGACATCACAGAGAAATCAACTGCCTTAAATAAATTCAAAACATTCCCGCCCTGTAGCTAAACCAATCAAAACAAAATATACCTTATTAAAATGTTTAAGATGGGATCAGTTCATAGTAAAAAGCATGTACAAAAATATAAAAATATATAAATTTATAAACAACATGTATAAATATGTGTATGTACTAAGTGTTATATATGTAAAAAAGCTCATCAAAAACATCAGTTTAAACGAAACTAGATCTATATTTTAAAATGCTAGACAAGGATATAAACTCGTTAATACCAGGAGGTCTAGATGCATCTAATCTAAGTTGCCACAGAGTTTCTCGAACTTCGAGCAAAATCTTAAAGTTACCCTCTCTATCATTGTCGGGTATTCTGTCGACAACAAAAAATAAAAATGTATTAAAATTCTCACACTTGACACTATGCATGTAGAGGGCATTACTTGACCTCTTGTTCCTAATGTCCCTTAGGTGTTCAAGAATTCTTACCCTGAGTTTCCTAATGGTCTTACCTACATAAAATGTAGGACAACTAAGACATGTAGCGATATAGCCCACTCTCCTGGTATTGCAGTTACAGTACCCTGGACACTTAATAGATCTGTGAAAGTTCTGAACTACCACATAAGGACCATTATTGATGTACCTACATACACTACACGACCCACATTTATTCATTTTGGAGTTTCCATAAGGTCCATTCTTAGAACTTTCCCTTTCCATCAACTCTTTCAAATTCATCCCTCTACTAAATGTAAAAAGCGGCAGGTTACCAATAACTTGCTTAGTGTCATTATCCATAGTGTATTGCCATGTTTCTCTTAAAATGTCCAAATTTTTGCCTTATATTTTTGGTCCATTTTTCATAAAATTGTGGCTTTCTGGCAAATTATTAAAGATTGAAGTTAGAAAATAATGACAGACATTTGAGTTTTAGACTTCATATCATACAGAACATGCATACTAATGCAAAACCTGTTATTCTATCAACTTTCTAATTTGTAAGAGCAATATTTAAAACATGTCCCTATTTGTACCAGTTTTTTAATGGCTTTGTCCAGATTTCTTATTCTAAGAGGTTGAGAGGTATGCAGGCAGCTATATCGTGGATTAAAAATAAAAAAATAATATTTTACGTTTTATAACTTTGATTGGGGTTTCCAGTGTCAGGGAGTGTGCTTTTGGGTGCAAGTACATTTGAGCGACCTTGCTCTTGTGTGCTGACATTTTGCTTTGTAACAACTTGCAGGGGCGTGAACATTTAGACTGCTCAGCAGTCGGACACACCCCTGCTTTCATACTCAGTCTGTGTAAGAGTTACTGATGAGTCAGCGTGCCCTCATGAATATTCATGGCTCGCTGATGTCATACTGTTCAACTGCAGCCTCCGTGTAAGACTTATTAAGAATACCGGAAGGGCAGCAAGGAGGCATTATGCAATGCCATTATTTAAGAAAAGTAATTATTTTTTTTCTTAAATAATGTCATTGAATAATAGCAATAACCCACGCCTGGGTGTGGGTAATGCTGGATTTACCCACGGTTGGCTTTGTTTGGCCACTCGGGCTTCGCCCTCGTGACCAAACCACACCAACCGTGGGTAAATCCAGCATTACCCACACCCAGGCGTGGGTTATTGCTATATTATACCACACAGGTTAAATGAAATGATTTTTAAAGAAACAGGAAGGAGGATGAAGAGTTTGAAGCCAAATGTTGCTTGGAATGTTTGCAGCAGATGTGAAAATGCAGGTTGTGATTTGTTATGTGGAATAATAATTCTTACATATGTTCTTTTGGCTGGGTGATTTCAGCACTGCTTAGCAGAATGCAAACAGGGCCCCCACTTGAAGGCACTGAATAATTTCTTTTCTAAAACCTTCATTAGCACAAACATGTTTGGCACCAATTTGCGGTATTTCTAATGAGTGAGTGATGCTCACATTTTTTATACCTCTTGCTATGGCAGAAGCTGTAAATGCAGTGACTCTAGCCCCTTAAAACAGTTTCTCTGGGGTTCAAATCCATACAGTGTTAAGGGACTATGGAAATTAATACTCCAGATGTAGGAATCATTTTCATCATAACTTAATGTGCTTTTTTTCCTGTTTCTTGCCTTGTACACTTGCACACAATCAAGCTTACCTACTTAAGAAAAAAAAAGTGAAACATTTTTTGGGCAGCTTACTGTAGAGGAAACAGGCTTAGTGGCAGTGCATGAACATAAAGGTTCTGGATGGTATTGAGTGGAGAACATCAACCCACTGTTTAATTATCTCTGTAGCACATGGCATAAATGCATTTCCTTTAGAGATCAAACACAGGTGAGCCTCAGTTCAAATCCCGAAGACACTTATTTTTACAAAGTTTGTCAGAATGCAATTTCTAACAACACTTAGATTAGGAAGGTAACATATGTCATTACTGATTTAGTTATGGAATAAAGTTGAATGTGTGTGTAATTGTTTAATTAGGATATTTTTCATAATGGAACAAATATGCATTTCCATATCTATGATGGGCAGAATACCTAAGTTAAAATCATCCTCTCTCCTAACATAACCCAGCTCTCTGTTTAGGACAGTGTGTATAGTGAGGTATGTAAGCATTATACCACAGCCTATATCAATCAGCCTATATTAATCAGCTCCTGAAAGATTATCCTTCTGACACAGATTTACAAATAGTAATACTGCCCCTTTCATGAGAATGTATTTCACAGGGCTTCTTAAAGTTGCACACATGCATCCCTATGTGGAATAAATCTCCATTCATACTGAATTCAGTTGTAATGAACATAAGCAAGAAAATGTTCTCCTGTAGCACTGACAAATAATCTCTTTGGTGGAAATTATACATTTTTTCTTCCCTAGCTTTGATTCTCACATTGGTTAACTAACTTTTATAGTGTGCAGTTCCAGAACGTTATGTGCCAAGTCATCCTGTTTAAAATCCAAAACACAAAGTATAACAAGGCAAGCCACTCAGGCTATCAGTGTTGACCATTTGTAAAAAGCATGACTACGTTGAGCATCACATATGGCAAATCTCACTTCAGTGTTATACACCTTCTTTGCTGTTTCATAAAATACCTTCCACTTTGTTTACACATGCCTCTGTGTGCTTACCATCATGAAAATGCAGTTGACATGGTTGTGCATGTTTACACACCAGCCAGTAAATGCGAGATTACAAGCTAGCACCAGTTCATGCTTAAGAGTTGTTGCTTGACTTCTGCAGGCATAGCTGATGTGGGAGACAATGGTGCTGAATTTAGAGCACAAAGATGGGGTGTTGAGGAGTACAGGATATTTGTGGCATTCCTTGTGAAGTGCTACAGCTGTAGGCTGTTGCAGAGAAACTATAATGAGTCTCAGTATAAGACTGAGTCTTGGAACAGAGTAGCCAAGGCTGTCTCCAGTGCAACTGGCATCCTATGCACTGGAGATAATTAACATCACCACTATAATGACTGAAGCAGTGCAAGAATGACCTCCATTAGTCAATGGGGAGATGAGTTTAGGACTGCTGATATCCCACAGTTGTGTAGGTATACTGACCTATCTGTATTAAATGATTACAGTACCCAGCCAAGACTGCTATTCACTATGCTTTCATGTCATTCTTGTCCTCGATTGTTTTGTACAGTTGCTGAAGGCATTGCAATGAACAGTGAGGCACACTAAGGGAGGTTAACTTGCCTCAGAGAGGAATGGGGTATTTATGCATTTGATCTTACTGTAAGTCTAATAACTATTGTTATTTTATGCAATATGTAAATACTGGAACAAATAGTTATTTCCCTGATATCATAGTAGTGCAATTGACTAATGGTGCAACAGAGTGAGACCTTCCCATCATACCTGGATGTGGCAAACGTGTATAAACTGAATAATCATAAATTATCATGTGAAATGCCATGCATCTAATTCTCTCTCTCTCTTTTTTTCTCACCAAATCCTTTTTCTCTCATTTTTTTCTTTCTTTCATTTTTTGGGGGGGCGGTATTTGATATGGCTTAAAAACATTCTGTTGCCATACATTTCAGCTTACAAAACCTGACATGCAACACAGTGAGGTAGACCGACCACTGTGGATCAGCCAGCCCACTCCCACAGGCTGCAGCACCAAGACCTAACACTTCAGGGTCCCAAGTGTCATTGCTGCCCCCACAACACCTGGTCTACCTGTCCCTTCCACATCAGGTAGTTCTGCCCTGGCAGCTGGTCCAATGGTACCCTCCAGGAGTAGTATTAGTGGAGGTGATGATTTTGTTACCCACCAAGAGCTGACAGGACTGATTGTGAGTATTATCAAAAAAGGCCTCTCTGCCTCAATCAGCTGTATCATAAAGGTGCTCCATCACATTGCCAAGACAATGCCTTGTTGAGCACTGACACAGGAAATTGAAACATGAAACAGTGATGACAGTTCTGAGTGTTAGGAAAAGATTCTATCTGTTCTCAGCCTTGGCATGGGTGTGCTTCTAATCCCGCCTACCTATCCACAGTCAAGGTATCCCCCAACCTTTTGTGTCCATCACCATTCTTGTCTGTCTTGTTTTTGCTGCATATCAGCACCTGCTTCCTCACCTAAACTTCTACCTGACTCTTATATTCCTAAGCACCTTTTCCAACATTCCTTTCTTTTTGAAAGAAATAAAAGTAAAAAATGAGCACCTGTCCCATAAAAAATAATGACCCATGCATAGCTTTCCATTTCACCTATGTGTCTTCTTGATGCACTTGATTTTATATAATTGGCTATACAACATTATTCTGCTGTTGTCACCTACCCCTGGTGTGGTGATGGTCCAAAATAAACAAATTCCGGCTACACTTCTACATTTATGTTGTGAAGAAGTAGATAGCTATGGTTCTCTTGCAGTACCTTCCTGCAAATTCCTCTATTCTTTCCCCTGTGTCCTCCCTTCTGTTTGTCACTCCCCCATTTCACCACTTTCCTATCAACCCGTCCTTTTTCAAGCACTTAATCCAGTCAGAAAATAGAACCACGTATAGCCAAAAATGGCCCATAAGAAAGCCTCCAATTACTTTGCCTCAGCATTTGCATGGACATTCACCAAAGCTGAATGATGGTGAATGGCTGTTCATGTGCTATAACAAAACTTAGTCAGTTGTTGCCATTACCTGCAATAGTCCAGTTATCCTCACACAAAGCTGCTTAAACATGCTGTGTTATTAGAATACAGTATAAAGGCAGAATAAAGGCAATGCTTTGCAACAGTTACTCTAATAGTTCTTTGACTACTGACGGAACAAAGTGCAACTTCCTCTGTGGAGTGTTGACATAAATCACTTGTCTATAGATTGCTTTTTTTTTGGACATAGCATCAAGGGTTCGATTCCAGATGTTTATCAGATTATTTCTTACTGTGATGTTATCCTTTTGTGATATATTTCATGACATACATCTTCATTTTTACCCTGTAACATCTCATGAGCAGATTTTGAATACTGTTGCAGAAAAGCATTTGCAAACACATCCATGCCCATAAAGAAAAATTATTAAACCGCCCTTATTCAACCAATGTTATCATCAGTTTTTGCCTCTGCTGCAGCTTTTTCAACCCCTCAGCCATCACATACTGATACAGTTCATGACTGATTAATACTGAGGACACACCATAAAGATGCACATTAATAACCCATAACACCTCCTTTTCATCCGTGTCTTTATATCTGTGCCTGTCTTCACCCTTTCTATCTCGTCTTGACTATTCATTAGGGTGATGTATGTAAATGTCATGTTATGGCATTTTCATGTTGCCATTACTTTGCTGAAGACTAAAACCTACATCTTCCACTGGCTAAATAGGGTATAACTGTCCTGTCATAGGTGTGGTTTTGACATGTGTGAAATAGGATTTTCTTGGTCGAGTCTAGAGATAATGATCAAATCTGTAAAATCAACTTTTTATTTATTTATTTATTTATTGACATTTGTTGACCGGGAAAGTCCACTGGGTCAGAAATCCATTTTCAGTGGAGGCCTGGGGAGAAAATCTCCACAATGAGTAAAATGATAACATCGGATAACAGTAGAAAGGTAGTTATACAATTTTAGAAAGTTTAAAACTTTAAACTATATAAAAAATATAAACAATTATCACATCATAGCAAACTTTCTTTACAAATACTGTAGCATCTTCTATTTAACATAGAGGTGAAGGTAAAGACATTGTGTAGAAAAAAATAAATTATATTTAATTCAATTTAAGTACATTGCCTTAAAAACTGAGATATACACTAGTACCTATTCACACAGACACACACACACACACACACACACACACACACACATATATATATATATATATATATATATATATATATATATATATATATATATATATATATATATGTGTGTTTAAATTATTCTTGACAATGGTTCATATCCACAAAAATGACAATTAATACCAACTTAGAACAAATGAAGTTCAAGGTGACACACAGCACACATCAAACTTTAATAAACCATTGAGTGCTTTTGTCCCTGTAAAATGGACTTCATCAGAATGCTTTTACAAATAAGCACACCAATATATATACCCCTCACAAATCAAGTGTCTGATACAATTTTCCAATCACATTACAGCTCAGGCAATACAACTTAATCACCTGCCAACGTACAAAATTAACTCGTACTTTCTTGATAAATAGTTCCTACCTATTCCAAAATAAATACATTTTTATCCTAATAAAAAACTAAAATAATAACACTAAAAAACTGTGAAAATCTTGCAAAAATATATTGATGCAAATAAAATTGTATTACTTCCATTTTCATCATGCCATTTGTAGGATACTTAGGAACAACTGGGATCTTTTTGGAACAGCACTTTCATTAAGTACTATGTCATCAAATGTGTCAATAGATAGGAAGGATGTCTAATCTCACAGCACTCAACTTCAACTTGTGTGTTTATGGAATTTTGCAAATATGACCTTAACTCCTGCTGTTCATAATACAGTGGTGGCCTGGAGTTAATTTTACAATGCAGGGTGAGTCCATATCAATGTCAGCCCCTTCTCTTAATGTTATCTTCTCTGCAACACCACACTGATCTCATTCTCAATAAAGTCCACTCTCACACTATGAAAGTCAATGGTGGGTCTGCATTACATTAAGTACTGTGTCCTCTATATTGTGTTAATAAGTAGGGTTCTACTAATCTCACACCAAACGGTGTGTGTGTGTGTGTGTGTGTGTGTGTGTGTGTGTGTGTGTGTGTGTGTGTGTGTGTGTATGTGTGTGTGTGTGCATGTGTGTTTGTGTATGGAGTAACTACTACAGTACACAATGCAGAAGTAGCCTGGAGTTAATTTTACAGTGCAGGGTGAGTCCATATCAATATCAGACCCTTCTCTTAATGTCATCTTTTCTACAGCACCACACTGATCTCATTCTCAATAAAGTCCACTCTCACACTATGAAAGTCAACAGTGACTCTTGCATTAAGTACTGTGTCCTCTATATTGTGTTAATATGTAGGGTTCTACTAATCTCACACCAACCAATGTGTGTGTGTGTGTGTGTGCGTGTGTGCGTGTGTGTGTGTGTGTGTGTGTGTGTGTGTGTGTGTGTGTGTGTGTGTGTGTGTTTGTGTGTGTGTGTTTGTGTATGGAATTGTACAAATGACCATAACTACTACGGTCCACAATGCAGAAGTAGCCTGGAGTTAATTTTACAATGCTGGGTGACTCCACATCAATGTCAGACCCTTCTCCCAGCATCATCTTCTCTGCAACACTACACTGATGCCATCCTTTAAAAAGTGCATCCTCACATTACGAAAGTTAGACTTCTGCAGTGGCACTTGCATTAGTTACTGTGTCCTCTAGATTACATAGCTAGATAGGTAGGGGATTCTAATCTCACAGGCTCATAAGGGAGTACTAAGCTAAGGACTTAAGAGCCCTTCTAAGCCTAGCCAATATAACCTGATTTTATGCAATAAATGACCCCTAGGGGCAAGAGGATTGCATGGATTTGTGCCTATGCCTTGAGTATTTTATAGATTGACCCATCCATAATGGACATAGGCAGTATCCCAGGTGTGAATTTGTGATTCCTCATCCACTGATCCAAATGTCACTTGAAGAGGACCAGGGAAAGACTCTGCTTAATGTGAATAGAAAGCCTGTTCCAAAGAAGAGACACTCTCTGAGACACATATCTGTCTCTCCAGCATATTTTGCTTGAATTGTTGCCTAAGTTTAGATCCCTAGATTGAGCAACACTCATGCTGTTTGACTTGCAGATGTGCAGCAGCTCCATTAGGGCTAGATTTGTGAGTGCCTTGTAGGTCAGGCATAGGTCTCATCTTAATAGTAGGTCGGAGACAGAGCAAAGGGATATAACTTTTAGTCTATCTGCATAGGACATGTTGTTTACATTTTGTATTTTCTTTGTGAGAAACATCTGAGGTAACTCCAGCTGCTGTAAGTGCCTAGTCAAGTGCATGCCAAATGGCACATTGTACTCGATTACTGATCTAATGAAGGATGAGTACAGTGGGACTATAATTTCCTTGGATCTGGATGCCATATCTTTACTTATAAGTCATGCCACATAAAAGGACCTCTTCACCACTGTGGAAATATGACAGTCAAAGTTTAGGCTACTACCTATCTCTACCTAGATCTCTTACCTCCATACCTCCCAACCATACCAAATTACTTGTTTTTTACGGAGTTTTTGGGGTCTAAATGAAGGGGTACCATGATTCCCGAGTGGCACACGTTCATTTCCAATTTTTTTCTTTTGGTTTTTCATTTTTTTCGAATATCGCACTGTCTGAGCTGATGTCATCACATGTGCGATGATGTCAGCTCCATCAGGGCTATCAGCCAGTCGGAATTGAGCTCAAGGAGCTCACGTCATCATTTCCGGCTGCAAATGTGAGCGGGAAATCTTAACAGCAGCACTCATTTTGGATTTATCAAGTGCATTTGTTTTGGATTTAACAGCAGCACTTGTTTCATTTGGGGAATCAAGTGGATTAATGGAAGCATGCAAATGTGAGCGGGAAATATTAACAGCAGCACTTGTTGCAAATGGAAGCACTTGCTCATTTGGGGAATCAAGTGAAGTGGATTAACAGCTTTGGACTCAAGTAAGGTGTGTGTGTGTGTGTGTGTGTGTGTGTGTGTGTGTGTGTGTGTGTGTGTGTGTGTGTGTGTGTGTTTGTGTGTGTGTGGCTAGAGGTATTCAGGTTCAAACCCAGTACCTTTGGTACAGGGTAAAAAGAGTCTAAAGTCCCTAGCCATCACCATTGCTGAGCTTTGTCCAGATTTTTTGTGCTAAGATTTGAGAGCTATGGTGAGAAGTGAACAGAATTTGTATTCCCCTATTATATCTTATATATTAAATCATCCTCTGGCCCCTTCCAGTCCAGGTCATGCTTTTGGTTGCTGGCTCCATTCGTGGCTTGCTTTCAATATGTACAGGTTACCCCAGACATATTACCTGACCTACATTGTACCAGGGTTCCCTACCAGTAAGAACCATCTCAGGGATCGTGTGGTGTATCGGAAAACTGTCATACCTCCCCACAAGAATCAAATACTAAAAGAGTCTTGCTATCAATATGTACAGGTTACCCCAGACATATTACCTGACCTACATTGTATCAGGGTTCCCTACCAGTAAGAACCATCTCAGGGATCCTGTGGTGTATCGGGAAACTGTCATATCTCCCCACAAGAACCAAATACTAAAAGTCTTGCTATCAATACGTACAGGTTACCCCAGACATATTACCTGACCTACATTGTACCAGGGTTTCCTACCAGTAAGAACCATCTCAGGGATCGTGCGGTGTATCAGAAAACTGTCATACATCCCAACAAGAACCAAATACTAAAAGAGTGTATGTACCTTACTGCATAACCATTTGTGCCACTGGTTGATGTTATTGTGTTACCCAGCGTGCGCTAGCCAGCAGCCCAGCACTGACCCAATCCTCTCTTGGCTCCATAGACTCTTCCCTTCCTTCCTTCCCAGTGCTGCCCCTAACATTCTGTAATTACCCATTTAGCCAGCAGATGGCAGCACCCATCTATTAACTACCTTTCACTTCAATCTTATAAGCTCTAACCTTTACAAATAAAAGGGTAAAACTTAGACAAGAAAATAGAATCTCTCCACCTAGCGAATTCTATATTTCCTCCACCTTTGACTCACCACCCTGTCCCTAACCCTAGTGTCTACTTACCTTAAGTTTCTTAGCCTGTGTCTCTTTCTCCTATCCTTACTGATTGTTTTCCATAGTCTCATTCTTGGTCCTCATCTCCTGGCCCTTCCTGCTCCATTCGCCCTGCAGGCTCACTCCGCTCCACTACCCTGCCCCCAATTCCCACTCGCCCCCACTACATCTACATTTATACCCCACTAACCACACACACTCCAATTAGCCTCTTCCTTCCCCACCCCTTACTTCCTGTCTCCACCCCCAACCACCCTTCAATCACCTAGCCTAACCACTCCCACTCATACTACACTTCACTCACACCAATCACTCACCTCAACTTCAACACTAAAACCACAGCAATGCCAACAAAACCTTCCTCACCTATTACCCATCTACTACTACTACTAAGCTTATCCTATCTAACCTGCATCACCAAACCCTTCAACAATACTCACTCCCCCCACTATCACATAACCAGCTCAGTCCCTAAACAACACAAACACTCCTCCACCCCCATAAGCCCTCACCTATACTTCTGCAACCCCTCCCTACTCTTCCCCTTCAAACTACTTTCCACCTACAAACATATCAATCCAAGTCTGACTTGCACTACTCTTACTAAACATATAACCCTTAAACCATACACAAAACTCTCTAATTACCTTTTTTTTCATCTTCACCAACTTACCACCACCCTACTTCCTGGTGACATACACCCCAACCCTGTTCCCTCTTCCATCATCTCCTCAACAACCCCCTTCTCAGCATTAAATGCTCAAAGTATATGTAACAAAATCCCAAACCTCCATGCCTGGCTTCTCCATAACAATCCTGACATACTGTCAATATCCGAAACATGGCTAAGACCCTCCATAACAGATTCAGAAATAACTCCCCCCGACTACAATATCATTAGGAAAGACAGAACCCACAAAAAAGGAGGTGGTTTAGCTCTAGTCTACTCCTCTTCCTTTTCAGTTACTTCTTATTCTAAACCAATTCCCCAATTTGCCAATGCCGAACTACTTCTAGCCCTACTCCACCTAAACAAGCATAAAACAATATGCTTAGCCTCCCTCTATATCCCTCCTGGTGATAACATACCTATTTCTTTAGGACATTCTTTCTTGGCTCTCCACCAACATTACTAATGAAACTGTTATCCTAGGGGACGGTAACATCAACTGGTCCTCTGTCCAATGCCCAACAAATCCCCTAAATATAAACCTCTACAACTTTCACCAGTTAATCAATTCAATAACCAGACCATCTAAGGACCATTCCTGTGGAAGCACCCTAGACTGGATTCTGGTATCACACCCACACCTTATCTCAAGTAGTGTTACACTCCCTGACTCTCTCAGTGACCACATTCTTACTTTTGCTCACCGTCACTCTCCCTCTCTACAGTTGCCACATACCACCATCTCTGTAGGCTCCTTAAAAAACTTTAACCCCAACACCTTCTCTGGCTTACTTAAACAATTTAACTGGAGTCCCCTAAATACACTACCCCTAGACAAAGCTGTCACCTATTTTAACACATAATTTCTAAACCTTCTAGACACCTTAGCCCCCCCTAAGAACAAAAAGAATCAAGAGCAAAACCATCCCATGGTTATCAAAAGATACCTTAGCTGTCATGCGTTTTCATGATAAAGCCTTGAAAAACTACTACAAATACAAAACCCCGGCCACCCTAAACGAATACAAAATAATCCGCGACAGAGTTAAGAAACTTATCAGTTCGGACCACAAATCCTACTATATCACCCTCCAAAATAATCACAAGACTAACCCAAAAAAATTCTGGAATAGTATCTCCTCCCTCTTCAACCCTGGCAAAAAGGAAAACCCACAACCTGATCACAATACTTGTGATATTGACATAGCCTTCTAATTTAATAGCTTCTTCATTG
Source organism: Protopterus annectens (assembly GCF_019279795.1). Classification (NCBI taxonomy): domain Eukaryota; kingdom Metazoa; phylum Chordata; order Ceratodontiformes; family Protopteridae; genus Protopterus; species Protopterus annectens. The sequence goes on from NC_056731.1 coordinate 421,421,951, forward strand.
ATTCCGTATCTAAATTAACATCATCATTCACTAATAACTCCACTCACCCAGCTACAATTCCAACTACCCTTTCCTGCCCAGGCCCCTCCTCTTCCCATCTCCCTCTCTTCTCCCTCAAACCCATACCTGTATCTACTATAAAAAAAATCATTCTTAAATTAAAACCTTGCTCTAATGCCCCTGATAATATCCCTTCCTTCTTCCTAAAGACAGCTGCTGAAGCCATTGCCTTTCCCATCTGTATACTTATAAACCAGTCAATCCAAGAAGGGTTATGTACCCCAAATTTGGAAAAAAGCCTACATTATTCCCTTCCATAAAGGAGGAAACAACAATAACATCTCCAACTTTAGACCTATTGCCATCTTATCTCCCATCTCTAAACTACTTGAAAAATGTATCCACATACAACTATTACCATACCTCACCAACAGACACCTACTAACCTCAACACAACATGGATTCAGACCAGGTCACAGCACTTCTACTGCTCTACTCTCCTTCCTTGAAACCGTAAATAAAGCTAGAGACTCTAACTATATTGTCTCCACTCTCCTCCTAGACCTTTCTAAGGCCTTCAATACCATCTCTCATTCCCTCCTGGTGACCAAACTATCTAACCTACATCTTTCACCCTCTTGTATCAACTGGTTTTCCAATTACCTTTCCAACAGTCAACAATCTGTCAAATGGAAGAAATCTACCTCCTCTTTCCTCAACACTGACACTGGTGTACTCCAAGGCTCTATATTAGGTCCCTTACTGTTCAACATCTTCATTAATGACTTCCACCACAATATCCCAAATGCTAAAATAGTCTAATATGCAGATGACACAACTATTATCTGTGTTGCAAACTCCATTCCCTCTCTTATAAAACTAACTCAAGATGCCTTCTCAACCACTGAAAAATGGATGCATGATAACCATCTAGCTCTCAATCCATCAAAAACCAAACTCATGCTATTCACCCCATCCAAAAGTATAACTATCAACATAAATTCTTTCCTCATAACTAGTCAAAATAACACATCCCTAGAAATTGTTTCCAAAGCCAAACTGTTAGGAGCTCTCATTGATCAGCTTACATTTGATTCCCATATACAAACAAACATTAAAAAAACACATCTGAAACTCGGTATGTTCTACCGCCATATCCGCTTCCTCTCCCCATCCACTAGATTCCTCTTATCCACCACATACCTCATCCCTTCTCTCCTTTATGGTGCCCCACTCTTAACCAACCTAAAATCCTCTATTAAAACAAAACTCTCTTCCTGCTACAACAAAATCGCTAAATTCACCACTGAGCACAGATCCTCATCCCATCACTGTACTGCCCTCCACAAACTAAACTGGCTAGAGCTCCCTAACTACCTTACCTATACTCAACTAACTCATGCTCATAAGCTAATTTTCAAGCCCTCACTCTCCTCAACCTTCACCATGCACTGACCTAGCAGACCCCTAAGAACCAGCACTCAGAACCTAGTTGAACTCCACAAACCAGCCCGTCCAGCAGGCAAATTCTTACTCTCCTTTTCCCTTGCCCGTCTCTGGAACTCCCTCCCACCTCATATCCATAGTACCAGCAGCCTTCCCACCTTTAAATCTCTCCTCCACTCACATTTATCATCTCTCTGGGAATGCTCATGTTCCCATCCTGCATAACATCACCAGCTACTTCTCACCCCTTAGTCTACAACTCTTCCCTCCTATGGGAACATACATATTGTAATTAACCTCTTCTGTAAATATCTTCTGTACACACCTACTAACTATAGTCTTACTTAACACTTCTTTTCTTTTCCTTTTGCTAGTAAACATAGAGACTAAAAATTGTAAACTGATATGTATTGTTGCATATGCTCTTCTGTATTTTTCCTGTTGCATTAACATTTTCTTGTGCTTATAAGTACTACTCTGACACTTTAACAAACTGTTATGTTATTTTATTGTATTTTACTTCTATTCTTACTTGTATATTTGATATTGTATCTATGGAGCTTTTCTCCCCGGGACTCCATTGAAAATGGGCTCATTCGGCCCAATGGACCATCCTGGCAAACAAACTTCAAATAAATAAATAATAAAATAAATAAATATTGGCTTTGTTGTTTGTCCAGGTTTTTTGTGCTAAGAGTTTAGAACTATGGTGAGTGATAAATTAGAACTGAATTTGTATTCTCCCATTATTGGCTTTGTCCAGGTTTTTTGTGCTAAGAGGTTGAGAGTTGCTGTGAGAAGTGAGAACTGAATTCACTAAATGATAGCCATTAAGTTTCAGTCTTCCTATTTTTTAGGGAACTGCTGATTTGGCATAGTAGTATGTTGCGCTGACTGTAGTGTATAGGGTCTTGGGTTCAAGACTTGCCAGTGAAATGCATGGTGGTAACACATTTTATTCTAGCAACTTTCCAACATTATACAAGCAATGTTTAAAATGTGTCTCTGGTAAGTCCCTAGCCACCACCACTTGTAAGCTTTGTCCAGGGTTTTGTTCTAAGAGTTCAGAGCTATGGTGAGAAGTGAGAACTGAATTTGTATTCCCCATTATTGGCATTGTTTGTCCAGGTTTTTGTGCTAAGAGGTTAAGAGCTATGGTGAGAAGTGAAAATTTAATTCATTAAATGATAGACATTAAGTTTCAGTCGTCCTTTTTTTTCAGGAAATGGCTAATTTGGCATAGTGGCATGTTTCTCTAACTGCAGTGCATAGGGTCCTGGGTTCAAGTCTTGTCAATGACATGCATGTTGGTAACACAACATTTTATTCTAGCAACTTTCCAAAATTATACAAGCAAGGTTTAAAATATGTCCCTGTTTTCTGACCTTTTGCCCCCCCCCAAATAAAAACTGAGGTTGAAAATTACGAGAAGCTGTGCAAGATACCTATGGCTTACACTACTGTCATTCTATTTATAGTGTGAGTTGGGAAGTAGACTTTTATGAAGGAAATGTTCTGAATTGGGCAGTTTTGTCATTATTGCTTCATGCATTTTGTTTCATTGCCTACAGTACAGCCTACTAGAAAAATGTTCAAACAATACATTTAAAATGCACTCTGTCTAACATGTATGCTGTATTATACAAGGAATATAACTTAATAAAGTCAGGAAGGAGTAGCAAAGAAAAGAACACATGTATGTTTCTTGTTTTGTGTGCAAGGGGCCAATGATTTGAAAACAGCCCAAAGATAATCTTTATCCACCACTGGCCAGATGCATTTTCTTTGGATGTGGTGTTTGGGTTTCAGTGCTATTTCACTGAATGTGAGTTTTTAATGCCATGTCTATTTTCATTGTGAGACAGTATTGCTTTGTTTAGCATGTCTGTCAGTGTTTGTGCATTGTTGTGCTGCAAAATGCAAAAACAAAATCCAAATAATCATTGTAGAAGTAAAGCAGTATGCACACATTAGTGTTTATGGTAAATGGGGTGAAATTGCCAGGTAATGGGACATTGAAATGGCTGCAGGGGGACTCTGGTGCCATATTTTGGTTGTCTGTTCTTCAGTTTGCGCTTGAAAGTTGGTATCCCACAATTCCATTGGAGTGGGTGGGGTTACATAATTATGTATGCAAATTAGACGTTAATCAGTCTACAGATTTGTACCTATTTTTCATGGGCCTTGTCCAGATTTTTGATGCTTCCAGGTTGAGAGGTATGCTCACCTCTAAGTCTACTCTTAGGGATTTGCTACTGATGTTATTTACAGATGTGTTTGACTTCCCATAGGGTATGATAATGCATTTTTTTCTCATTTGGTTTTAGGCCATGGTTCTGGCACCAATCATTTGTTTGATCTAGACCCTCCTGAAGGATATCTACATCATTGGAGGATTCAGTGTTTTCCCCAGCTTGTAGTTGTCAGCATGCTTTGACATCCAGAGGCCTTCCACATTAGCCTTGTCTTTAGAGAAGTATATTCCAAAGTGCAGTGGTCCCAGCACTGAACCCTTTGGCACACCACTGGAAACTGGCCTCTTGCTGGATCTGGATTCACTCACTTTAACCACAAGTGTCCTGTCCATGAGCCGATTGGCTATCCATCTAGTGACAAAGAGATTTATGCCCAGTTTTTCTGAGTTTATTTATAATACCCAAATAGAGAATTGTGTCAAATGTCTTAGCTAGGTTGAGCTAGGTGGTATGTACTGTTTTAATCTCTTTCCATGGCCTTACATATAAGACTAGTCAAACGTATGGGTCTTTAATAACCCGGGTCACCAGAAGGTCCCCCTTTATGTAGTGGGATGACTGTTGTTGTTCGCCACTCTATCGGGACAAAGCCAGTCCTAAGGCCATAGTTAAAAAGAAAGCCTAATGGGCCTGATAAATCCTGATATAAGCTGTTTAAGAGGCAACCTGGTATATCATCATGCCCCATTGAAGTCATATTTTTAGTGTTAGAGAGTGCAGTGACAACCTGTTCTTTGGTGATAATTGGTGGTGGGGTGGTGGAGAGTATTTCAAGGGGGAGAATGGGGGGTGATGGGGAAGTGAAATTTCAGCTGAATTTGTCAGCCAACAGATTTGCTATATCTTCTGGCTGAGTATAAGTGATGTCCTCTACAACTAATTCAGCACATTGTTGGGTATTGCCCTCAAGATTACGGACATAACTAAAAAATGCCTTAAGGTTATCCTTAACACTGGAAGCTATTTTGCCTCAAAATCTGTTTCCAGAGACTTGACTAGTTCCCTAATTTGCTTGTTTAGACTATTGAGGGACTTTTTTCTCTGTTGTGTACATTCCCTCTTACTTCTCAGCAGGATTTTCTTTCTTTTATTGTACATTATTAATGCCAGGGGTCTGCCAGGGTGGCTTGTTTTTGCGGTGTTTGACCTAGGTTTATTTTGGTCTGGTTACCACTGTTTCTATGCAGTTGCTTACATGGTCATACAGGGCTTTTGTGTATGTCTCTGTACAGGTTTCTGTGTTTTCTGGATTGGAGGAGCTTGGAAACTAGCTAAACCATCCCTTAATAATGGGCAATTTTCCTTAGAGAAGGTCTTCAAGTTTTGGGGGTTGGGGGACTAGTTTTACTTTTATTTCAAGGGAGACTACTTTGTTATCTGATCTTCCAGTGAGGACATCACACTGGGGTGGGGGGAGTAGGGGTGCAGTACTCTCCCATATTTGTGAGTTCCTGATCTATGATATTTGTTCTCCTCGTGGCAGTGCAGACTAGCTACTCTAGGGCATTTGAATTTGCAACATCAAGAAATGTTTAGTCCTGCATGCTAGTGATTATGCATGTCTCCAAATTAATGGAGGGGTAGTTAAAATCACTCATGAGTATGGTATCGGGCTGGAGGGTGACTGATTCTAGTAATTTCAGGTATGATATATGGGTTTCCTGGTTCATTGTGGGGGTGCCTGTAGTTAGCAAGAATATGGTAATGGATTTTTCCCATGGTCAAGTTTGACATGGAGTAGTTCAAGTATGGCATATAGTTTGACTAGCCTTGAGGTGTGCTTATCCTTTATGTAGATAGATACAACTCTGTCTTTTGTTCTTTCTTGTTCAGTGGGGTGTCAGAAATTATGAAAGGCATTATAGCCATGCACTGCCAGAGTGCTTTCCATAGCTTTGAACCATGTTTCAGTAGCTGCACAGACATCAGCATTCTCCTGGATGAGGAGAATTTTACGAAACAAGTCATGGGTATTCAGAATCACCAATTAGCTGAAACACCTGATGTTCATAAGGATCATTTGCATATATCCCATATGCCTCTGATACAAGAGGTTTGGGAGGTCACTCAGTGGAAGTTCTAGCTTTGCTGGAGTTTTTATTTTGTTTTTATTGACTGGTTTTTCAGTGACCTTCTCACTTATTGTTTTAATACATATGCATGTGGAATATACTGTGACTTTTATCCCTAAAGAAGTTTTATATGCTTGCCAATTTTGTTGGATACAAGTAGCTCCGTAGTTGCATAGATGAAGGTTATTAATGACAAAACTTCTATCATCCAAATACATCCCTTTCACTAAGTTACTAGCTTTATGTCATACATACTACGAAGTTGCCTTAACCAAGTATTAAACACAGGAGTCTTGTAATGTAAGCAATTATTCAATCTACTACAGATAATCATTTTACTAACAACCATCTCCAAAGATGTCAGTCAGTATAACATTGCATTTTTCATGTGAGTAAGAGGGATAGAATACAGGTCACAATCATTTCCTCTCACTAGATCACCAGGAAATAATGACAAAAAATAATGTATGTGCTCCCATCATCTTACAAAAAGATGTGGAAGAACACACAAGCAAATCAAAAAATAACACGTTTCTTTCAAGCCCTTACAAGGATATGAGATGCAACACAAAAAAAAAATAAAATTAAAAGACGCAGAAAGCCTAAAATACACAGGAAATGCTTCCACTCATATGGATGCATTAAGTTCCTGCAAAAGTTTTATGGGCTAAAGCAGCTGTCAATCATTTGTACTCACTATATCACTGCAAAATACTGAAAAAAAATAATGCATATGCTTTCCTCATATCTTAAAAAAGTCAGGGGAGAGTACACAAACAATTTTTAAACAACAGGTGTTTCTCCAGAGGCCTTACAAGGGTGCAAGGTGGAGTCCACAACAAAATTAAAAGATGCAGAATGTGTCAAATGGACAGGAAAAGTATCCAGCCATATAGGGGAATTATTTAAAGTCCTAGCAAGCATATTATTGGTTAAAACAACTATGATAGTTTCTTCTCATAAGATCACAAGGAAATATTGAAAAAATAGTATATATGTATTTCCACATCTTAAAAATTGACAGGGAAAGCATTAAAACAAATGCTGTAGGTGCACCTTCATCTAAAGCATGGATTTCAGTTTTTAAATTCAAACTGGCAATATTATGTTTTTTTTAGCTACATAGAATTTAGCGATGTGACTCCCCTCCACATTTGTAACAAATTAACATTTTACTTAATGATTTTGGTTTTACTGCAATTTTATAATTGGAAGCAGACAATTCATTTGTAAACACTGTGCCATTAACTGATAAGCATTCTACCAAAAAAAGTGTCATTAACTAATATGTGCTGTACTGAAGTTATTAGCGTATCACTGACCTTGGAATCACTTTGCAGTACTCATTTTCTTATTTTACTAAATAAAGCTTTTTTAAACCTGTTAAAATCTTATGATAAAGAAATGGTTCTGTTTTAGACTGCTCTACTGTTTTAGTTTATATATAGTTTAGTGTGCAGCCTACCTTGTCATCTCAGTTAGTGGAGTAATTTATTTTTTTATTCCTTTTTTCCTGATCATTTCCATTCCATCACCCTTTCTGAAATATTTTGTTTCACCATCATCCTAACAGGCTGTAATTTGGTGCTGGTGAGGTTTGCTTTGGAGGAGGGGGTGGGATTTAGGGCAGAGTCAAGCAGTTATGAGCCATCATCTGATGTGGCTCCGATTTTGCTTGGATGCTTTGCTCTTTACCTCTGTAGTAGTCAGACAGGACATTGCTATAGTATGGCCAGAGATAAAAGGCCATCCCCGGGATTCATGAATCTTGCACCAGGCGCACGCATAGCGTAGGCGTTATAATGCCAAATATGGCCGCCGAGCGATTCAGGTACGATCCAATTCCACTTGCACTACTGGCGTACGCCAGATCTGTGCAGCCCCCAGCGTAGGTATGCTAGTCACCCTATGTGCAGTGTGTCACCATGCAAATGAAGACATATAGCGATTCACAAAGTGGTGCAGGCGTAGCATAAGGCCACGGCAATGTAAACCAAAAAAAAAGGTTTACATTTTCCCAAACATAACATCGGAGTAATGGAAGAGTGTCAGACCCAGGTATCACACTGTTAACATATGCCAATGGCAAAATACACAGACAATGGCATAAGAAAAGATGCACAACACGTAAATAACAACTTAAATGTCATGTCCACAGTAACTCACAGCAGAACCGCAGGACATGTGTGCAGAAGGTGCAACATATGTTCACTACTAGTCCCAGAGTAGTAGTGACAGCCCCACCCTGGCTAGGTGTGTCCTGACATAGAATGATACAAAGTGAAAATGTTCCAGATGGTAGCACAGGAATATTCCCCATAAGAAATGTAAAAGACGTATGTAATAGTCACGCCTGTATGTATGACACTGATATGTTACATGCAATATGATACATTGGCAAAGTCACACAGCAATAGGTATGTATCACAGAAAAATTATGTGCTTCCTCAGTACTGACCGTGGCTACGTGTTGGCCCGTAAACACCGCTGTGTGTTCCACAAGTGTCAAACAATTCCCATATGAATATGTGGCAACCACTGGCGAACAGGCTATTTCAACAACATGACCACAATGACTGCAAATATCTGGGACAGAAAGACAAGGGATAGTTGTCACGTACACATAGCCACTGATATACCACATAAGTTACGGAGGTATACATGCATCAAGCTCACCTGCAGACGATATCGAAACCAATTAACAACAGCCCAACCCACAATCCCATAACAAAAGACTATTAACTGTTAACTCTCCAAGTAGGGATGGAGCACACAGACAACTATACTGTTTATGTAGAGATGCAAAGCCCACAAACGGTATCCGTTACGTACAACCACCGATATCCCCCACTGTAGATAATAAAGGAATACAAACCGTAATAGCAGCACAAACATACAGTCAGTCAATGACATCTGCATAACCACAACATATCGCGTGGGAGACACAATTAAAGGCGGATGCATAATTGCATGCATTATATAAAGGAAAAAAACAGCCATGTTACAGTTTTTGAATGCAATACTCCGTTATCATTCGTCGGCAGGACAGGTACACCCACATGTTGAACCAAATACTACACCTGTCACACACAATCCACGGGTGACATGAATTCAAAATATACTTGTCCCTATGCATAGCAGTTGCAGCTACACATAACATAACACAATACAGACCATCTCCACGAAGATAGGGCAAATAGCCAACGCCCAGGTGGAGATTCTAATTATACCCCAGTGTCGACGCGTAATTTCTGAATAGAGTAGATGCACAGGTGATATGCACGTAATTACTCACTGAGGAACAGCAATTGGCGGGATGAATTCACATGTTGCAGGTATCGACGTATATAAGGATGACTCTCAAGATATTCAAACCATATGCTCATACTGAAAAAGCGTCGTACTATCAAAAGTACTGAAAACAAAAGGAAACGACAAAACAATAAACTAAACGAAATGAAACACCAACAAGGTATGTAGAACACACGATATGTAAGGTTGTGTAACGCATGATCTGTATTAATAAGTTGTACTGTATGTGAATGGTGGTTGTAATTAATTACACTTGTCAGTAATGCATAAAGTGGTGAAAGGTAGTTATGTAGTGATGTCTTGCTGAGCATACCAATGCTTGTAGAAACCGTGTGTACAGCAGTCGGACATTATGTACACAGCAGAGACACCACAAGGGATGCTACAGGAGGGCATTAAAGAGAACAATGCCATACCACACGCTGTTGCCGGTAGTGGATGTCCAACAAGGAAGTGCCATAGCAGGGGATAGTACATGTATGTATACTGTCACAGCATGCATGTGTATGGGCATATACCGTTGATGACATATGTAAGGTGTGGCCGACGTGCAAGTATGCTCGGCATTAGGGGATACTATGTGAAATATGTGTAATGTATAGTTGTCTAGGTAGATATGACAGATATCCTACACAGTATCACAGGCATATCATGCATAACACAGGTATCGCCTATTGGTATGTACAATAACAGGATACATATGGCCTGTAGGTATGGGACATAGTAGTAGCATGATAGCTACTCTAAATGGAAGGGACACCAAGTAACCATGCACAAAGGACTTGTAGTAGCTGCACAGGTGCATAGTGGGCTACAATGCAGTCTGGCAAGTCCATGTGTAAGCACATGTACAGTGTACACAGTAGTGTCACCTCTCCATGGTAGTGTCCTGTGAACAGCAGAGGCAGGTGTCAACTGCACCTCTACACAGTACAGCTGCTGTGGTGAGACCAGGACTACATGTGTCACCCAAACAGCAAGGGAGGTATCACATGAACAGTGCTACTGTGTGTCCCTGCGGGATGTACACAGGACCTATGTTCCACAGCATGGTGTGTGTTAGGTTTGTGGATGTAACACAGAAGCACAGCCCATGCAGTGTGGTGTGTGTGCACATATCCAGGAGCATTTCGTTCACAGTGCCCACCGCAGATGTCATGTATGAGGAGTATATGCATCAATAATGTGGTGGACCTGGGCCGTGTCAGAGCAGAAAAAGACACCCCTGAGTATGTGGTATGCAGATGTGTACAGATGTGTTGTCCGTAGTTCAGCCGCATATGTAAACTGTCTGAGCTCAGTAAACATCATGGCATGTCAATGTTGTGCCATGTAAAGCTGTAGCTGTTGTTGAAGGTACACCATAAATGTGGTATTGTACCCTTGACTGTGTGTAGATGTGTGTAGTTCACAGGTACAATGGCTACCTATGTACCAGCATCACACACAGTACAGATAGGTGTGGCCTTGAAGAAGGATATCCATGCCACAGTGGAATACGGTAACCACAGGACTGTGTGTGACATATGTGTGTACTGCAACCATGTACAATGTGATATGTATGTAGGGGACCACTATCCATGTGATAGTCAGTGGGTGAATGTTGTTATGTAAAGGTGATGTGCATGCACCTTGTGTCATGCATCTTGATGCCATGATACTCATATGAAGTATCTGTCACACTGACACCCATATGGTTGGTATCAGTATGAGCTGGTGGAGCAATAATGGTGCTTGGTATGTAGGTGTTTGAAATCTAGGCATGGACAGTACTCTGTGACAGCATGTTCTGTATGTAAGCATATAGTGAACATGAGTGGCCCTATGACTGAGGACTGTGTAATGCAATATGTACCTGACATGTAGTAGGTACTATGGTATGCTGGCACCACTGTGTTTACTGCCCATGAGCCATATAGCATAACATCCTGAGACACAGGGTATGATGTGCAGGTGGATGTGTATGTTGTCAATACCAGAATGTGGAATGGTGCTGAAAGGCAATGTGAGGACAATGTATGATGTGTTGACCTCCGTACCATCATCAACTGCCCTAGCAACTGTATGACAGGTGCCCAGCATGTGCATGTGCCTTGCTGTGGCATTCACAAGCCCAACTCGGGTGCTAGGAAAGGACTGGAGGCCATCAATGTCTGTGGGAATCACGTTCCTGATGATGTGCCCCATCGCCATGCAGAATGGTCCAGTCAGGAGTGTATGACTATAGTCCCACTCGTGCAATGCAGTGTCACCTGTGTGTAGTGTGATAAATGCTGCTGTGCGGCATTCAGGGTCTACAATGTCCGACAAAAGGCTAGCAGTGAATATAGTGGCCTGGTGTGGAGACATATACTGAACAGGTTGGTGGGACATTACAACCAGGGACACTGGAAGGTGACATTGGGCCAGTGTCCCAGAACATATTGTGTGTATGTCAGTACTGTGTATGTGACCACAGGGACACTACGATGTTCATGTATGGATTGCGACCCTGTAGTGAGTGAGAAGGTGTATTGTCGGTAAATACGCCATCACCTGGAACGTTGCCAACATTACCTCGGTCTGCAATGTTTGGTTGACTTTTGTATGTGACATCAGATGTGGATGTTGCCAAAGAATACTGACATACCACCACAATGCCTGAGGCCCCACACCGCAATGTGTGGCAGTCATGTTTAGGTAGCTAGCCTTGGAGTATGTGATGATGGACCTTGTGGACCCACCATGGCTGACAAGTGATGCACCCCACACATGTGAATGTACACCACTGTGCAACAGCCTGTACCTGTGGTTGTACATCATATGTTCATGGAACATGACCACCACAGTGGCGTCTGTTATCTGGACAGTACCGCCATGTCTCTGTGTGGAATAGCATGATTCCTGCAATTGTGTACATGCTACTGAAGTGCACTGTGGTATGTGTCAGCATATGTATGTGTAGTGTCCATCTGCTCGGGTGTCATGATGTTAACAACTGCTGTCAGCAGACGTCTGTAGTAGTTGTTGTAGTACACATGTTCCGTGTATGCTGTGATGGGTGTGTTTCCAGGATGTGGCTAGCAAGGCCGTGTAGCATATGTTTTGAATCCACCAAAGAGGGGATAACCCCAGGTGTGTCACACCAGTCACATGGAGGTAGTGTTCATGCTAAGGGCAGTGTAGGTATTGTATGTGTTGTGTATTGTTTTATCCAGCTGAGCGGAGTGCATGACTCAAGCATGTGTAGGTACATGGGTGTCTATCCCAGGGAAGTGTGGGCTACTGTCAGCACACATCAGTAGTAGCTGTCTGAGGCCCAATGTCCACTATAACAACACAGAAGGTATGTAACCTGTGGTGTAAAATGTCGACTCTGTCGCTTGTTACAATGTGTATAGCGGTCACAAACACAGTTATCTGCACATGGAGCACCTATGATGCATTGTGCTAAGCAGCTATCCAGGATGTGTACAAAACACTGTGTGATGTGTGAACCCCTCATCTGTGGGTGTTCCGGTCCAGGTATGTGCCTGAAAGGTACGGTCCGTGTACAATCCGTCATCGCAGGTGTTCTGTGCAGAGCATAGAGGCAGGTCCCAGTCACTGCAGAGATATGTGAGTGGTGCAATAGTATGTGTGCCTCGCTTGTGTGCATCACAGTGGAAGATGCAAGCATTGTTCCACATGACCCCATGTCGTGCTTGCCAGTTACTGCCCTGCCGGTGACAGTTATGTGAAACTGCCAGAGAGGCAGTATAGCATTTGAAGATGTACATGTGTGCTCTACTCCCCAGGCTGATGGCTGCAGGTCATGCATGCCACAGCATTGTGTTGGACCTGGACTGTCATAGCAGTCAGATACCACATGCCTGTACAATAACAATAGGAGCATAGGCAACTGTTGCAGTGACACAGTAGGTCAATGTACAGTGTTCTTGTGTCCAGACCAATGCCGAATGTACACCATGGCTAGACACACACCCAGAGGGTTATAACACCGGTGAGCCATTGCATGTCCCAGCACATGTAGTCTGTGTATTGCCATCACAGGGCAGTCACAATAACATGATGTATGAGAGATATATTGTACCAGGTGATGTGTCATGTGTGCGTAGGTTGAGTTGCAGAGGTGTTCACCCATCCGCAACATCTAAGTGCATAATGCCTTGTGAAACATGATGTGTGGAACTGCATTGTGATTCACAACAGAGTCATCCGTGACTGGTGTGTTGTGAATGTTGTAACCCATGAGTCTGCGGGATATACACAGGTGATGTTGGCTGCCATGATGGGGGCCACCAGTGGTGCCTACAGTGGTTATACAGACATATTGCATACGTTGTTCTTGCAGGAATGTCCATTGTTGTAGATGATGTGGGACTACGTGATGGTAGGTGTGTGATGTGAATGTTACACATCCAGAAGTGACCATCAGGTGCAGTCATGGTTGTCGATAGCATCACCACCATCCACAGCTGTCAGCACCCTGTCCCCAAAATGAGTAACAGTAGCCCTCGTACTGTGTGACTAATGTGCAGATCGTAGAACACCTACTACTGGCTGACTAACAGTGTCAACTAGGAAGGGTATATGATGGATGAAATACGCTGCTCTAATGTATAAATATGATATCCCAATGAATTACTATGATTCACATCTATTAAGCCATGGCTGGCATGTAAACCATGTACAACAATGAATGTGTGACAGACCCTTCCAATGTGGAACCTTGATGAACATGCACCTGTTAGAACACCAAATGAGGTACGTTGCATGTAATGATGTACAACTGACAGCTATGGGCACAGCATGGATGCAGAAGCACATCACCCACAGGCTGTACTGCTGTATGTTGGTAGGTGAGCATTGAATGAGTTCATGTGACAGTTGCTGTATTGCCACATGTACAACATATCCGTCATATAGGGGTAGTACTGGTACGTGACAGTTGGACATGCCTGTACATACGACCATGTCCCACAGGATATGTGTGTTAAGTGTGTACAACACCTGTCGTACCTTCAGCAAGCTGTGAAGTGTATGACTGCCAGTATACCTGTGTGACATGTTGTGCAATGGGTGCAAAGGTAATCAGTAGCGCATTACATGCTCACATGTCCTGCACAGGTGCATAGCTTGACCATACAATACATATAGGGTGTTGGATAATAGCAACCCACAAGAGGTGATGAGTAAGGGTGGCAATGTACTATCACCTTTCTGGGTAAGGTGTGCATGTCCATGACACATTAGCACTTGAGATGTTAGCAGTACAGCTGTACAGGGTGGCATGTATATTTGATTACAAATACCTTTGCATGTTCCACCAGTGGCCTGTTGACATACAGACATCAACACAATGTGCAAGAGTGACATGTGCACAGCAGCTCACCGCTGGCTACAGTAGAACAGGGTTAATATGTTGACATGTGCACAGAACATCAGTGCCAGCTACAGTCGAACACGGTATGTGATGAACCCCACCGTCATTGTAGCCCATGCCACAGAGAGAAATGTTATGCATCTGTGTATGTACGGCTGGGAATGGACCTGACCTAGCAGTATAGCTGTATCAGTGTTGCGAACAACATACTGAATGGGCTGTGTGTGTGAGGTGTGTGTCATAAGTGTATGGTCTGATGGATGATACCAGCATTGTCACCGCTATGTGAACATCCCCGTCCCCATAAATGAATACCTAGGCTGTGCTCAACACCATGGTCACTGTGGAAGGGATGGTGCTGTGCAGTGCACCCGCCGACATGGTGATGACAGTAGGCACCGGATGTAGTCATATGAGGTACCCATGTCAGGTCAGGGTACCATCCATGTGCACGGGATATCACCGTGCGGGCATATACAGCACTGTGTTGACCAATATTACAGCACATAGCACCTGTAAGGGGTAATGTTTATGCATGGATGTGCGATACCAGCATGCACAATACACACCCCCACCATGCAGCATGCTGCCTACCTTGCAGAAGGACATTGTCTACACCATGATGATGGACATGCGACATGTCCATATACCTATATAAATGAAATATGTAATGGACAGCCACCATCCTAATACTGGTTTTCCACAGGCTGGACACATCCCTGTGCCATATATGTGATATACCCTGCCATACCATGCAACCCTGTCCATCAAGGCTGCACGTGTCATCACAGTCATACATGGTGTGATGGCCACATGGTACATGCACTATCAACTGACTGGATCAGTAATGTGGCACTGATGCACCTTGTGTTGTCACAATTGCTGTGTGACAGCGTGTAAAACATGCGTGCACATGCTATGTTTGACCATCACTGCAAATGTCATATGAATAGACATTGTCCCGTGTGTATCACATGTGCAATACAGGCGAGCTGTGGCAGTATGTTCAACACCCGTACAGTGCTGAGTAGATGTATATGGCAAAACACATGCATGTACAGGTGTCCATGTGTATGTGTGCAGTGTCACTGCTGAAGTCCATAACGGCTGCGTCTGTGTTGCTATGTGACATATACACAGCATCCAGGTGAACAGTAGTACTGTGGACACATCAGCCCAAGTGCAGATTGGTAAGAACACAGGTGCAGGCAAGTACACATGGCCACAGCAAGTGACCATCTACATGGAGTATGTACACTGTAATGAGTTGACACAGAGATTTGATATGATATCCACTGCATAACGGTGTGACAGGTGTGACAGAAACATGTCAGCTGTGTCAGTGTCATGATGCTTTTCAAAGATTACTGTGTAGATGTAGTACATGTCATAGCAATGTATGTTCAGCGGTATGCCAGTACATCAGTGAGAATGTGACCTGTCACCATCATTATGTCTTACAGATAATGCCACGTTCACAACTCCCAGCCTTCAGCCGCCAGGAGGATGATGTCATAATTCCATTGCTCCATGACAACTATGATGTGCTGTTCATCCATGTACCACAGCATGTTCAGCAGCAGGATGACCTGTGGCAGGATATACGCAGGAGGGTGAATGATGTGGGTGGCAACAACCGCACCTACCAGCAGGTACGCAGACACTGCATGGACCTGATACGGCATGCGAAACAGCGTGCCACTGCAAACGCCAGAGAACAAGGTGGAACAGGTGGTGGGCCACCAACCCAGCCCCCACTCACACACAGAGGAGCTACTGGCCAGTCTGGGGACACCCAGGGAACAGCATGCAGAAACACTAGCCGCCATCGTGGAGGTGGGTGTCTCCCAACCAATGAGCCTGGAGTTGCCTGGTAAGTCAGTCCTGCATATAAGTATGATATCCAATGTAGTTGCAGGTGTCACTGTACATCATGTAAAGTAACAACACATGCCAGGTATATGGTCACACAAGCTGCATACTACAGTATGCTACGTTGTGTATGCAGACATGTGCATACCATATGCTATCACACAGGTAAATGTGTTCACATGCACAGTGCAACCTGTGGCTGTCATACAGTCATGGATAATGTTTCTACTGTTGTGTCACCTCTATACAGGTACTTCTGGCGTGTCGCACAGACATGGGTCCATCACAGGTGAGACTGTTGTCAGTATCAGGCATGTTACAGTGTAGAGTTATTTGCCATGTGGCCAGGTATAACATGCACACCTGATTTTTGTTCCAGTCACGTTATACAGGTTGCACCACCAGACATATACATATGCCACCCATGTGCAATAGATACAACCGTTATTATACACTGGCATGAAACCACAGTACCTGTCAATGTGATATGTGTGGCCAGCTATGCATACAACGGTTGAGGTGTTCTACAATGGATGCATATGTAGTATGCATTGGAACAACATTTGTGGTACGCACACAGCACCACACAGAGAGCTGTGATATGGGCAGCACACAGGTGTCACCATTGTGACATATGCCCCTGCATTGTGTGTACACATTGTGACACGCCACCCGACATGTCCCAAGCATGTGGTGTTCTGTCTGCAATATTGTCACACCATCACATGACCTACACCAGACATAACAAACATCCACACTGTTGTCTGCATAGCCCTGTGGATTGTGACAACTCTGATATGTATGGGTGTATGTCACATGGGACACCACAGACACGTGTACAAGATGCCCATCACACACAATTGTCCAAGACCCGTTCACACATGGCCATGGGTGATAGCCACAGGCATGTTGCCACACAGTACTTCTGATGTGGATAGACCCCGTTGCACATTGTCCACACATAGTGCAAGCATAGCCATAGTGGACCACTTGTACATTTGATGTGTTACACCGGACAACCGGAATGCCTGTCTGCAGCTACCGGAGGTGTCACTGATGTCTACCATATATGATCTGTGGAACAGCATGACTGTGTTGCAGTCATGGCAATGCAATGCATCCATGTTATGCATTGCACAGCAACATACATGCGTCATGTTGCCATGCAATGGCACAGTGCCTGTACTCCACACTGTATAGCTATGTACATGGCTCACACTAACCTCACCTGCACATGCACATTTGCTAAACATGCTTTCTATCTGTAGGCTGTACACACAACACTGCACTGTGAAGCCCATTATGATGCTGTGCATGTGTCAGGACACCATTGTGTCAAACATGTATACATGTTACTGCACATGTCAGCGGATTACATGTCAAGGTAACATCAGCCATGTGTACTGTTAACCTGTTCGAGGCCACATGGTGTATCACAGCGATGCATGCAAACTACCATGATTGTGTGTACTGCATGACTACTGATATGACACCTGCTTGATGTAGTGTGCACCCCAGGGTGGTATGCATACTAACACTATTAATGTCTGAGCTGCATTCCCTGTGCTGTAGTGCAGGAATGCTGCATGCCATCTGAAATATCACATGCATGGTGTGTCTGTGTGTGTCTGTGTGTGTCTGTGTGTGTCTGTGTGTAATGTACCTTACAGTATTTCTTTGCATTCACAGGTGGTGTAGGTGCATTACCTCCTGCGGTCCATCTGATGTTAGTGTCCCCACAGATACTAGCGGTGATGACCATATGCATAAGGTACAGGCAGGGTTATCAGGGGCTGAATCTGTGCCATTGGTTACCATCCCACCTATGTCCCCCTCTTCCCCGCACACAGTTCTGATGCCAACACATACCACATCACCATTGCCCATAGAGGAAGGACAGTCAGCATCTGTTGGCATTGAACAGGAATGTGTGGTGGCTACAGAAGGTGTGACTACACACCATGTTGCCAGTGTAATGACTGGTGATGTGCCACACAGGCATGTGGCTGGTGCTGCTCATAGGAGGACCTCTGGCAGACATGCACCTGCGGTACAGGGCGCAGCAGCTGGTATCACCAGACGCATGTTCCAGACTGTAATGGCGGCACAGGCACGTGCAGAACGGCAGAACCAAGAAGGGCAGAGGCTGCAGAGAGCTGCAATCCGTACCCTAAATGACAACATCCAGTCATTGGCAAATGCTCAACAGCAGATTGCTAATGTACTGGATAGGCGATTAGGGGAAATGGTTGGAATCATCGACCGAGGCATGGCAATCCGCGAGCGTGAGCTGTCTGTGCTGGAACACCTGGTAGGGGTGAGGCATAGGACACGTGGGCGTAGGCCAGCAACACCACCTAGTGTAGGTCGACGTGTGCGTGCCACCTCTCATGCCCACTTACATAGTGCCGGTAGCAGTAGCAGTGCAGCTGGTGCTGCACTGTCCACACCAGGACACAGCAGGCCACATGGACGTGGCCCTGGCTGGTCCCATCATGGACACAGTTATAGCGGACATGTGTCATCAGACAGTAGCCACTCTGTACCTCCACCTGGTAGTGTCCGTGCAACCCCAGGCAGGCACAGGTCACGTGGCCGTGGACGGACACAGTGAGCTGTACAACCTGCACTGTACAGTCTGGGGCTGTCAATTATACCCCGTGTAGGCATCACATATGGCTGAACTGTGTACACACATACCCAGACACAGCAGACACAACTGTAGGGCTCCACCACATCCACATGCATTCTGCACAGACATGTCCAGTAAACTCACCGGCCCTTACACACACACATGATGTTATCCAGTGGTGCAGCCTATGCCCCTGGCAAACATATCACCCTGTGCATATGATGAAGCCTCTGCCACATCCCTGTCATCCACACCATCGGTGCAGGGTTATGCAAATATATTCTGATGCACAGGGTGGACAGGATAGTGAGAAGTGTATGTGATACCTGTGCATGCATAGCGTGGGATGTGTATGTTGCAGTGGTTGTGTATGAATACTGACAGATGCGTATGTGACATGGGTTGTGTACTGTCAACATGCAGCAGTCATACCATGTAGTGCAGGTGCAGCATGCATTGTGATGTGTTCACGGTATGTGTGACGGTTACATGTGTAGCACCATGTTGGTTCTGATACCCTGAATCCCTCCTATGGTGTACTCACATGTGCCTACAGGGAGCACTGTTATCGGTCCCCACCTTAACTGTGGATTACTCACAGGCACATCTGGCAATATCAGCATACTACATGTACCCTCAACCTGACTGGACACCTACATGACACACATGTCCATGCATATACTGCACCTGACGCATGTGGTCGGTGCCACAGGCTACAGTGGACAGAGACGTCACATACATAGCAGGACACACTACAGGTATGGTGACATGGTGCAGGTGTTGTACACAGCGTGATGGCCACTGACTTGAGGTGTCACTTGTCAGCTGTGGGGCATGCTGTACAGCAGTAGGACCCTGTAACAGTACAGGAACATGGTCGCAATCACGGGGTGTACACCACTATGACGCACACCCCATAGTGTGCAGATGGGGACACCTGCCTGTGTGGTCAGCACCCTCACAATACTATGCACCCACACGCCATGTCACAGGGAGCGGACATGCACAGGTAGCCAGTATGACTCACACCTATGCCATCAACAGGGTTGTGCAATGCAGCACCAGTACGGGATAGTCACCATGTGTGGTTAGTGTTCTTTCACAACAGTATATTAGCATACACCCTCACACCAAGCAGCAGACATACAAACATGTAGACACACACATATTGGGGTGACCACACATGTGTACACAGAGAGACAACGTGTTGCATGTACTGCACCATCCAAATTCATGCTCCCCACACTGAGGTATGTACAGATCTCTACTATGGTGTACAGGGATGTGTAGCAAGTGGGACATATTCCCCCCGATATGTGGCATACATGGGCACACATTCATGCACACATGTCAGTGCTTGGAATACTACACCTGCCATATGATACGTGTGCAGGCATGCAGCGGTATGTAGTGCATTATGTGTACCAACACTGTATCCGGCAGATGTGCTGATATATGCACATGGGAGGTGGTAGGTGTTACAGTTGCCATGTGACATACAGTTGATAACACCTGACCGCTGGGTATGCATTATGTCAGCACTGTCATGTAACAGTGACATAGCATACTGTATGCACATGGCAGGGTAGGATGGTGTGTGACACAACTGTGAGCCACCACCTGCACACATGCATGTAGACAGGTGTTTAAGCACATTATGTACACACATACCTCCATACGTGCTGTTTGTATGCCACCGTATAATGGCCCCTATGATGGGTATGCATGTGGTAAGTTGTTGCAACTATGTTATGGACATCGGCCACTGCTCATGCATGGCTGCTCCATGCACAGTACACATGTCACATGTGTCTCCTGTTGCCATGTTTGTATGCATTGCTACTTTTTGACATGTGTGTTGACATACATAAAACATGGACTGTGGTATGATATCACAGCTGTCACAGGCAAACAATACAAGGGTATGTGTCCCAGTCAACACTGCTACACCTTGTAGTGGGAGCATTCCACAGACATGGGTCCACCTTCCATTCGTGTGTGTAGCACTGAGTACGCCAGTGTTATGCATGTGGTACATCACAGGCTTTGTATGTGTCATGTGTGCAGTCCATGCACACATCCAGACAATCACATATATGACATATCCAGATGTTTGTTCATTGTGGTACGGCAGCAGTCATGTGTCACAGCTGTTTCAGGGCTGTGGTATGTGTGGAGCTGACCTGTCCATGTACACTGATATAAGTGGACTACATCACACATGTTGGATCATTGTTAGTACATGTGTACTCTGCGCAACTGGTGTACACTGCTATACAGACCTGTGGACATATGTCACATGCTGTTGTTGGACCATGAGGCTTACTGCTGCACCAATGACATGGTGCTGGCATGACAGCTACAGTGTTCACTGCAGTGTGTACATGTGTGACCTGCACCCGTGACACCTGTGATGTCATCTGTGTGTGTACAAGTAACTGCATGTGTGACCACCCTGTGCGTGTGGACAGTTTTACCTTACTGTCACCTTCTGTGTGTACACTCCATCTGCATGCTGGACAGCACTTAGCAAATGCTAAGTGTGTGAGCATGCCCAGTAAGCAGTTGTGTAGATGGACACACAGTACATTGCACACTGCGCCCTTCTGCGATTATACCCCGTGTGCATGCATGTTTCCCCTTTGCAACTGCTAAGTGTGTGAGCATGCCCAGTTTGCTGTTATGTAAGTGGACACACAGTACATTCCACACTCTGCCCTTTCATGATTACACTCCATGTGTATGCCTTCTGTGTGTACACTCCATCTGCATGCTGGATGGCACTTAGCAAATGCTAAGTGTGTGAGCATGCCCAGTAAGCAGTTGTGTAGATGGACACACAGTACATTGCACACTGCGACCTTCTGTGATTATATCCCGTGTGCATGCATGTTTCCCCTTTGCAACTGCTATCTGTGTGAGCATGCCCAGTTTGCTGTTGTGTAAGTGGACACACAGTACATTCCACACTCTGCCCTTTCATGATTACACTCCATGTGTATGCATGTTTGCATTTTGCAAATGCTAAGTGTGTGAGCATGCCCAGTATGCCATTCATGGACACACTGTACATTCGACACCGACGTCTGATACTAGGCATGTAGCCATGGCCATTGACATCCTGTATAGCCATGGTGGCCATCCAGGCGAATTATATAAAGTTGCTATGCCACAATGGATGCCTACATCAAACACACTGGTTGCTCTCTCAAAGGGTGTATTGTCTGTGGTGCATCTCGTATCCATTTTGTGATGTAGTGCTCCGTAGATAGTTGGTATTTCCGAGTGCAGCACTGCCGTGTTACTGTACGTCCACCTTGGGATAGTAACATGCTGTGTGACTGCTCACTCTGTAATCATTCCCTATTGGCATCCTTGCCTTTGCGGATGATATTACCCACCTAGAAGTATGCCTCTGACAGTGCTGTGCTCAGTAATCTCAGTAGGGCATTCTGTAAATGCATCATGCTGTAGTGTGTTCATGTAGGTAAGTGTAGGTTCAACTCCCGGCTCTTCCAAGTGTGTGTGTGTGTGTGTTTCCAGCTGCCTCTGGAGACAGTAATGCTTTTAGACGCCTCACAACACATACATTTGCTATCAGTGTCTATTCCTTTGCAGATGATGTCACCCACCTAGAAGTATGCCTCTGACAGTGCTCCGCTCAGTAATCTGAGTAGTGCGTACTGTAAATGCATCATGCTGTAGTGTGTTCATGTAGATAGGTATAAGTTCAACTCCCGACCCTTCCAAGTGTGTGTGTGTGTTTCCAGCTGCCTTGCATGACAGTAATGCTTTTAGACGCCTCACAAAACATACATTTGCTATCAGCGTCTATTCCTTTGCGGATGATGTCACCCACCTAGAAGTATGCCTCTGACAGTGCTGTGCTCAGTAATCTCGGTAGTGCATTCTGTAAATGCATAATGCTATAGTGTGTTCATGTAAGTAGGTGTAGGTTCGACTCCCGGCCCTTCCAAGTGTGTTTGTGTGTGTGTTTCCAGCTGCCTTGGATGACAATAATGCTTTTAGATGCCTCACAACACATACATTTGCTATCAGCGTCTATTCCTTTGCGGATGATGTCACCCACCTAGAAGTATGCCTCTGACAATGCTGTGCTCAGTAATCTCAGTTGTGCATTCTGTAAATGCATCATGCTGTAGTGTGTTCATGTAGGTAGGTGTAGGTTCAACTCCCGGCCCTTCCAAGTGGGTGTGTGTTTCCAGCTGCCTTGGATGACAGTAATGCTTTTAGATGCCTCACAACACAAACATTTGCTATCAGCGTCTATTCCTTTGTGGATGATGTCACCCACCTAGAAGTATGCCTCTGACAGTGCTGTGCTCAGTAATCTCGGTTGCACATTCTGTAAATGTATCAGGCTGTAGTGTGTTCATGTAGGTAAGCGCAGGTTCAACTCCCGGCCCTTCCAAGTGTGTGTGTGTGTGTTTCCAGCTGCCTTGGGTGACAGTAATGCTTTTAGACGCCTCACAACACATACATTTGCTATCAGCGTCTATTCCTTTGCGGATGATGTTACCCAGCTAGAAGTATGCCTCTGACAGTGCTGTGCTCAGTAATCTTGGGAGCGCGTTCTGTAAATGCATTATGCTGTAGTGTGTTCATGTAGGAAGGTGTAGGTTCAACTCCCGGCCCTTCCAAGTGTGTGTGTTTCCAGCTGCCTCTGGAGACAGTAATGCTTTTAGATGCCTCACAACACATACATTTGCTATCAGCGTCTATTCCTTTGCGGATGATGTCACCCACCTAGAAGTATGCCTCTGACAGTACTGTAATCAGTAATCTCAGTAGCGCGTTCTATAAATGCATTATGCTGTAGTGTGTTCATGTAGGTAGATATAGGTTCAACTCCTGGTCCTTCCAAGTGTGTGTGTGTGTTTCCAGCTGCCTCTAGAGACAGTAATGCTTTTAGACGCCTCACAACACATACATTTGCTATCACCGTCTATTCCTTTGCGGATGATGTCACCCACCTAGAAGTATGCCTCTGACAGCGCTGTGCTCAGTAATCTCGGTAGCGCGTTCTGTAAATGCATCATGCTGTATTGTGTTCATGTAGGTAGGTGTAGGTTCAACTCCCAACCCTTCCAAGTATGTGTGTGTGTTTTCAGCTGTCTCTGCAGACATTAATGCTTTTAGACGCCTCACAACACATACATTTGCTATCAGCGTCTATTCCTTTGCAGATGATGTCACCCACCTAGACGTATGCCTCTGACAGTGCTGTGTTCAGTAATCTGAGTAGCGCATTCTGTAATTGTGTCATACTGTAGTGCAATAAGGTAGGTAGGTGTAAGGTCAATTCCCATGCCTGCCAGATGTGTGTGTGTGTCTATGCTCCCGGCCGCATGGGTTCGTAGGTTATGATTTTAGACGCTTCGCAACACATATATCCTGCTGACATCTCTGGGTTTGCGGATGTTGAGATGCACCTAGTGGAATGCCTGTGTGTCTGCTGTGGTTAGCAGCCTCCGTAGCGTGTTTTCTACGTGCGTCATGCTGTGGTGTGATAGGGTAGTGATGTGTAGGTTCCACTACCGGCCTTGCCACATGTGTCTGTCTGTATCTCTCTCGATGTATTTATATATATACATATTTTATGCCCATAGCGCTGCTCTTGCATGGACAGCTGTCTGTCCCATGTATCGCATATTTGCACAGCTTACACATAGCAATGGGGTACGATGCAAATCCAAACATTGTCCATGCAACGTCCGTGTTCTGGGAGGTGTTACACGCCCTTACAGACATTTGCTGTATAACTTGGCAGACAGCTATCCTTGCTGTACTGTCACTGTACTCGTACATGCCATAGACTTTGTGTATCATTGCCTGTTTATGATGTGTGTATGTCTATCTGAGCTGTGTGCATGGTCGTGTGTATGTCCCACTATAATCATCTGTACAGGTGTCGCCAATATAGGTAATTTATGTAGACTGCTGTTTAATTTGACATATCAGCACATACCTGCGGACAGTACTGCACTTCCTACTGCAGTGCATTTCATCATCTTGCAGTGGATAATAATGTTTCCACACACAAGTATCTGTTTCTGTTCATAACACTCCACCTCACGGAGTATATATCTGGACAAGGCCTTATGTGATAGTGGGACACTCAGGGCCAGTATTGACATGTTGCTCTTACAAACATTGATAGTGAGCACAATGATATGTTATGCATGAGTATGGCATTTCTGTCTGATTTGGTGTCTTCTTCACATGTTTGTCATTGTTTTCTGTCATCAGTTATCATGAGAGTGCTGGACTGTTACTGTTACGTGGAACACAGCAAACATATGAGGCATAACTCTACACAGTCTGCGTACATCTGTACAGTTGCAGAGTATGTGTCTGATGCAACATACCAACTTTCTGACTACAATACACACAGTGTATGGCGGCATGACAGCCCACATGCCATTACTTTGTATTTGCAGGACACACCCACACAGACAGTTGTATTCCTCACACAGGTCCACATCTGCTTATCCACACTAATTGTTCTTTCATGTACCATATGTGTGCGTCGTATTTGCGCTTTCCGTCAGTGGCGGGGCTCACATACGACTATGGGGGTCTGGAAATTGTTATGTTGACACTTCATGACACCCTGGGGGACACTTTACCTTTGTGTCTAATTACCTTCCACATTGACCTTCGCAGGGCATACGTTGTCATTCACATTTTCCGGGGTATGACTTATACATGTTTGCCCATTTGTCCTGCTGTCTTTCTTCTCACCTGTCCGCCTAGTATCACCAGTTCAGTACATGTATTTTGGACAGGTTAGCTCCTTCATACCCTTGGCCTGTTGTCATTATGTGTACACGCCCTGACGTTTGACCTTTGCCCTTGTTACATTTCACATAGTGATGTGCCTTTCTAGCTGATTGCTGTCTAGGCATTACGGACTGTGCGGTAGGTGATAGTGACTGATATTTCCATTGCATGATTAGTAACACTCATAACATCCGTATTCATGGCTACGCCAGTATTCGCACAATGGTCTGACTTTGTATGGGGTATTTATAATATAGTCCCTATCTGTATTTCCTGTACTATACCTTACTGCAGCTGTGTTATTCTGACAGTTTTCCAGTTATGGGTACCATCTTGGTCGTACACATGTCCATCCATGGGAATCGCCTACAGGACACTGATATAGGGCTGTACATATTTCCAAATTGCTTTCCGCATTATCCAGTGGATACTTTGCACCATTATTGAGAATAAAGGAATGTGCTATACCCACATCCCTCCCACGGGGCGGGCCTACGAATTCTCTGCCAAACAACACCTAGGACCATTTCTGCATACCCAGGTTCCCATGCCTGACAACCCTCTATGGTACACATTACACATGGTTAATGTGTGCGGTACTGGGATGTGGACGCACATCTATGGACTCGCCACTCTGGGGATATCTGTTCATATGTCCTGCATTTCATGGACACATGTGTCATCACCCTTGCACCTGATTCTAGTGCATATACAGCAGATTCGTATTTGCGGCTGTCACGTCATTTGCGTCAATCGCAGCAAGTACTGCGAATGGATACATTTTTGGAGTCCTACAATGGACACCAATATGCATGTTTAAAGTGTAGAACTTGCTGGACTGTCACTTTCTGGCCAATGATTTTGGCTAATGCTGTATATTCCCCATTCGTGGATGTCTGTTTGTCTACCCATATTAGCTATTACTTGGCATATTTATATCCATGTGTCATATATATGGGACATAGGTCTGTTGTGTGTACATATATACATGTAAACTCCTCATTTCATACCTTGCTTTGTTAATGTCTGTGGATTACCTCTGTACACACATCTATAACCATACCATACCTTTCCACTGTACAGATACTGGCAGAGTGTACGGATGGTTGACCCTTTATCTTAGGTGTGTTTTACATTAACCTGTGTCTATCTGGCAATTTACTGGCATTTCATTTGAGACTTATGGTGGCACCTTCTGACAAGTAGTTCAGGTTACGAATGCATACCCTTCGTCAATCCCTGCTACTAATACACCCGTTATTCTATCCACTTTCTATGTTTGTTTTAGCACATATCTTGTGTTTCTCACTATTTGTACCAGTACTTTGCATGGCATTGTCCGGTTCCATACTTTCAGAGGCTGACAGTTTTGAGACATGTATAACTAACGTGGGGGAAACAGCATTAATTTACTCTGCTGTGAGCGGATCACACACGCACAGGCGCACTTGCATTTCCTTATTGTGGGTTACGCGCAGGCGCACATGCATATCCGTATTCTGGGTTACATATGTTTACTGAGTCTTTGTGCTTACGTGGCCTGTATTAGTTGTGACAGTACCAGTAACATATCTCTGATCCGGTTAACGGACGTATGCGAAACACACTTTCACCTTTACATATCTAACTGTCTTTACGGCACAGACGCATTAATTTCACATTCACATTTATATGTTCTATACTCGTAATTCAAACGGGACTGCATTCACATTGGCCAGTTGCTGTGACCACTACACGTTTGGTGTTCTGTCTCATTTATATGCATACCCATGGTACATAGCTACATTAACATATTCCCCCCCCCGCACTCACTTACGTCACAGGCATCCATTCTCCTGCTGGGAAAAGTGTGGTACTACATGTTACACATTCCCTATTCCCTAATGCTCTGGACCCAGGCTGCATATGGCATAACCGCAGGGATATTCAGAACACAAAGGCTTATAGTCCCGACACATACAGGTCTTTAATTGTCAGGGTGTTCCTGTGGTGCTCTGGGTTTGGTCTTGTCCGCCTAGTGTACAGAACTGCCCTGACCGTGTACGAATGTCAGACGAGGCACATGGGCATGGTTTGTCCATGTTTATTATACCATGGCCCCCATTATTATTCCAAATCGTGCACGCTGATTGGCCAGCATGCCCGTTGTAAATTGAGTTATACTAATGGAAAACGGTCCGGTCACCCGGACTTTTTTCCATTAGTATAACTCGGTTTTTAAAACCTGTCTCGCTATGTTAGATGGGTTTAACATAGCAAGACAGCTTTAAAATAAGCAATGGAGATCTCCGTTGCTTATTTTAAAGCTGTCTCGCTATGCTAAACACATTTGACATAGCGAGACAGGTTTTAAAAGAAAGCAACGGAGAAAGCAAGATCTCCGTTGCTTTTTTTTAGTGTTTCGCTATGTTAAATGGGTTTAACATAGTGAGACAGTTTTAAAATAAGCAACGGACAGCTCCGTTGCTTATTTTAAAGCTGTCTTGCTATGTTAAACCCATTTAACATAGCGAAACACTAAAAAAAGCAACGGAGATCTTGCTTTCTCCGTTGCTTTTGCCCACAGCTCTGATGTACTGCGTAGGCACGCAGTACATCAGAACTGCCGCGGATGCCAGACATCTGCAGAAGGGCAGCAAACAGGCATTATACTATGCCATTATTTAAGAGAATTAATAGTTTATTTTCTTAAATAATGTCATGGTATAATAGCATTATCCCACTTCTGAGTGTGGGTAATGCTGTATTTACCCACGGTTGGCTTTGTTTGGTCCCTCAGGCTTCGCCCTCGGGACCAAGCTTCGCCCTCGGGACCAAACTACGCCAACCGTGGGTAAATCCAGCATTACCCACACCCAGGTGTGGATTATTGCTATAATATTCAATCTGTGTTTACAGACACGGGTGTTTGGACAACTGACAATAGCTTATGCTGTTGGCATACAATGATGTGGGTGGTGCTGGTTATCATACATATTCCATGTTGTGCGTTGTTCCCATTCACATTTGACTATTCCCTGTAGTCATTCATACGTGGATATTTATGTAGCACATGACTGACCTATGTATTACCTGCAGGTATGCTGTGTTACAGTGAACATATTTGACGGTTGGTTACAGTATATATGTGTACGTACCTCTGTAATACTGGGGGCTACCACACATCCTTCACAACATTTCATGCGTATGTACATACTATTATTCAGTGACCTGTAGAAGGTTGTGAGAGCACTGATTACATGTGTCCCTATTTGTGCACGCATCGTGTTAGTCTTTGTCCAGCTTTTGCTGCTGTCATAGGTTGGATGGTGCTGTTGGTGTGTGGTTGGGTTGTATTTATACTGACGATACTTCAGTGGGGGGTAGAATTAGCACTTGTTCCTCTTTGCGGGGGAGACCCCATTTTGGACATTTGTGTCCTGCATCAACACTTGATACGTGCTATATGTCCTGTGATATTAACACAGTAGTATATTTCTTACCTTCATTACTACTAGAATGTTACAGGCATTTTGTATCTGGTACACATGACTATTATATTGGATAGCGTAAGCTATTCACATGCTATGCAATAACCTTTCATTCTGGCATATATGTGTTATTCTATCCTTTGCATTGGCCATGGGTGTTTTACCATGCAAATCCACACATATCTACAAGTGATGTCCCACCTTGACAATCTGTACATGTGGCAACCCTGCTGGGGTGACCTGCATGGTGGACAGCTGTTCCACCTTGTGTATTATGTTTTGCATGTCTGCATAACTGCTCATCAGTACCATGGCTACACATAATGCTTTGTCCAGATGTGTACAGTTATGGACACCGTGGCGTGTGAACACCTATGGGGTTTCGACAGGTCAGTCACCACACGCGGGATGTACACATTCTGCCGACACATTCACATGCAGCCATTTGGATTTCAGTACCTGGGATGGGATGTTGACATATGTGGGGTACATATTTACAAGCCTGTCACTGCCTAGGACAATACTTCCTACTACATATGGGGTATACCCGCTCTGTGTAGGTGTACAGCTGCGCAAGGCTGCTAGCTGGAGTAGGTGGACATTCGGACATGGGTGCGGGTTACGTGCTATAAAGGGGTTGTTGTGTATTACATTTGCATGCATGGGTTCTGCTTCTGGATATTCCGATTTGGCATATGCCATCCTATGTGTATGTGACAGTTACGTTGCTGTGTATAGCACATTTTACTATACATATGTTTGTGTGTGTTTGGGATGCGATTTGGGATGTCTAGTTTCTTTATGGTTGTTGTATGGCCACGACTGCCAAGCTGTGTGCTATCACTACCACTGTGGGACTGCTGGTGACCATGCCCATGGGGCTAGTCGTGTGTATTTGCGGCGCGCTGACATGATGCAGTACACCTCCACCGGGTATGACTGCTGACAGTGCACTACGTAATGGGCACAGTATTCTAAGTATCATTTGTTCCATGAACGGGAACATTTTGTATTTCGTGCATTTATGTTTGGTTCTCCATTTTGTGTGGACGGGTAATGTGTAGCATACTTTGCATACATTTCATTATCCATGGACACTGATAGGTGCGGTTACTATTGCAGGCGGGCTGTAAGATTCAGCACTTTAGGTTGCTCATCGACAGCCGACTTGGCCACGCCTCTGAGCGCAACCTAGTTAGGCTCCCTGGACTCGCGCACGTGCCCTATGCACGTGGTTGTGGTTGCAGCACACACTCATTACTATGCATGTGTCGCTGCTATGCCATTTATACACTGCACAGCCAGCGCAAGCCTTACACCGGCCTTGCGCCGAGCTTCATGAATCCGGGGGCATGTCTTTATGATTCCACATGCCTGGCCAGGTTACAGTGTAGATGACTGCTTTACTGGCCAAAGATCTGTTGCTTTCAGCCTCTGCATTAGGGGAAGTGTTTCAGTTCCATCTAATGTATGATCATCACCAAACACTGTACTACTAACCTTGTGCTTCACTATGACCCTGATCACATGTCAGATGTGTTGGATGCACTTTCCAAACACATATCTTATTGCTTTGCTTTGGCATCTACCTATTCTAAATGGGAAAATTATCCATAGAGAGTTTTTGTATTTAATAATTACTTTTGTTTACATATAGATGCATTTATCAATGCTCTAAAAACATTACTATCAGTCATTTTTCTTCTACTAAAGGTAAGATCTGTAAGGACTAATGTAGATGGTGAAATAGAAAGATAAGTGATTTTGCATAGCTAAAGGAAACCTCATAAGTGTTGTTCATTAATGATAAATGCAAGGCAATAATTTAGGTTAAAAATGTCAGGGAAAGGGCCAGCATGCTGGAATATGGATTTTGTTCCTGAATATGTCACCTATGACCAAGGTAATGTTTAAGGATAGGGTGAAACAAGTGATGGCTAATGTCTTACTTGTGGATGAAGGGTAGAATGTGGGTGAGAAGTAACACTGCACAGACCCATATATGGGTTGGTGAATATTGACTAATGGGCTACATCCCTGTATGGGCTTTTTCAACATATCTCTAGTTGCATAGGGGACCTGCTAATGTGACACATACTTCCATCTTTGCATGCAGCTATATTGAGAAATTTGAACATTTGCAGGTTACAAAGAGTGGTCCTATGTTACTATCTGCTTTCTGAGACATTATGAGATCAGCAGTAGCAGTGTATATAAAGAAATGTAAAAAAAAAAATCATGGGACATTTCACAGTGTGGAGTAATACACCCCCCCCTTCAAAAAAAAAAAACGGAATGGGACTTTGGCTTCATTACACTAGATCATCTGATTTGTCAGCAAGCAATGAGAGAAAGCAATAAGGAAAGCTAAGGAGTATCCTGTGATGAGTATAGAAAGGCACTAGCAGTAAAAATGGAATGTATTCATACTCTTTATAAATATACAGAATGTAGGCTGCATCAAAGAAGGGCATTAAATGATGAAGAGGTAGAGCGACAGAAACATGAAGAGATATTCACATGTGGTCTAGTAATTCTGCTGCATAACACCTCTATGAATGCTCTCCTTAAAGAAGACCTTTCTCATTTGAAATTGTATTAATAGGACAATCTTAGTGTAGACCCTGCCTATTACCAGCCCATCCTAGGATGTGCATCTGTATTATCCATTCATTTACCAGGTAATAATGCAAATACCAAAACTGCTTATTTGCTCTTATGGTCTATAAGCAAAGCTGAACTTTGATGATTACAGTGTTATCCTAAATGCACTGTCATTCATAGACATGCTTTCACTTATACTGGATCTATAGAACCCTAACATATGATTCAGAAACATTTCTATTAAAATCACAGAGTGCATACCTCAGGTATGGCTCATAGCACAATGCAGCCCAAGGCTCATTATCAATTAGCTAGGCAGAAATATGCATCTAACTTCACTGCTAATTAGTAAACCCACTCATGCTATAAACAAAACCTGCAGTGAAGGAGTGAAATTTATAGTTGCGGCTAGGAGTTTGATGAGGAAAACTGATGAGCAAAGCGAATGAGTGTGCCTCATCATATGCATATGTGGCAATACAAGACAAGATGGGGAAACAAACATACAACTTTAAAGAAGTCACTGCAATGTTTAACTATGTTTTTTGCCCATAAAATGAGTGAAAATGGGTATATAGGGCAGCAAGAAAAAGAGGCAGTAAGTAGAGATGACACAAGGGAAACATGATGGGGAATGATGTAAGTGGAGAGAGAGAGAGAGGGGGGGGGGGAAGGAGGGTAAGCTTTTTGTGGGACATATTCCAAGTGTTTATTTACTTGTTTATTTAATCTGGCAAAGGATATAAGGAAAGATAAATATATGGTACCAGGATGAGAACAAGAAGCAGATGGCAATACACAAACATATTGAGGGTTTGGGGGAGACATTGAATTGAGAGACAAACAAACAAAAAGACAGGATATGGTGATAGGGATTAGGGTGGTACAGCCTTCCATAATGCATTGCCTGTGTGATACCAAGGTAGAGGTTAACAGCACTCTGACCACCATCCTCACTGGGGCTTGCCTGAGGTGTTGATAACAACAGCAGCAAGTGTTGATGCATCTCTGGTAGCCACAAGAGCAAAGAAGACTTTTTCTAGGTGGCCAGAGCAGGCTTCAGGCCACTGGTCTAACAGATCACCAGCAACTCCATCAGGTCCTTGCATGGAACATATTCTTAACCTCTGGTAATTGCCACTGGAGGGAACACTACTGCTCCCAACCATTGAAGCACTACCAGGGATAGTTGAAGCTGCCTCCCAGCTGTACCCTGCAGCACCCATAAGTGAGGCAGGCCCGGATACAGGTGGGTAATATGCAGTGATTGTCCTGGCCTGCTTGGAAACTGGAGACTGTTGCCTTGCCACTGGCTCAGCTATGGAATCTACTATACAAAGTTAAAAAAAAAAGAAATGGAAAGAAATAACATAACAAACAGAAAATAATTACAAAAGAAAGACAAGTGAAAAAGGAAGGGAGGGAAGAGAAAAACGATTTCTACATCAGTACAGCTCTATATTGACACATTCTGACTAACTGGAAGAATGTATGATATAATTTCTTCTGTGTTTGAATATATTGTCTGGAAATGGTGTGTGGAGGCAGACATGTAGCAGTCCTGATGTATACAGATGCAGAAGTGAAACTCATGAGAAAGGACACTGATCTGCCTGTAGCTTGCAGTTAGAACATGTTGAGCCTTTGTTAATCTGTTATACTATATCCATCCTGTTGTCTAACATTAACAGATATACAAGAAACAAACTACAAAGTTCTATCTCTTATCCTCAGAATACAACCAAATGTATAATAAAATATCCTGTACATTTTAACATACTAAGGGCAGGATTCACAATGGCTTGCATGGAGTCTAAGAGTCGTGTAAGACTCCATGCAGCCATAGCGATCCAGGAACAGCCCGAAATACCATGTAAGAGACCAGCTAAAATGTCACTTACACGGGCAGGGCGTGGATATGCTAATTACCTCACTTGCAGCCGAAAGGCATGCAAATGAGGTAGATTAGCGATCCACAAAGCTGAAACCAGCCCGTGTAAGAGTCGTGTTATGTGCAGAAATGTACTCAGTTGACAACTGAGTACGTTTCTGCAAATAACACATTGGAGCCATGTCAGCTCCAAATAAAGTGTGCATATGTGTCAGGCAGCATGCCAATGGCCAAATATGTGGCCATTGGCACGGTAACCCGATGCAAACATGAAAAATTTTTTTTTTTTTTCGGCGATCGGCGAGGTTGAAATGCAGCGCAGCCCCGCACAAATGGGCTGCGCTATATATAACATAAAAATAAAGGTTTTAAACCCACAAATGTGGGTTTTATGCAATGCATGGATTTACAATGCAGGGACTAGCAGACAGAAAACAACATGGCCACTGTTTAGTGGTTGCTAAGGTTGGAAGCTGAGTGTAAGACACGTAACTAAGCATTCGTAGGCAATCTTATGCAAATGAGTGGTAGGATAGTGAATCTCACTGTCACATAGCAAATGAGCACATTCCGTGTAGTGTAAGAGTTAGATAAGGGGGAGTAACAGAGTAGGAGATAGGTGACATCACAGGGGGGAATGTTAGAAAGAAATCAAGCACATTGGAGCAAAGTGGTATGTGAAAGATGTCAGTTACACAGCATAGAAAGAGGAGTGTCAACAGATAAGCATGGGAAAGTCAAGAAATGGAAGGTGTACACTGCGGCTAACACCAAAGTTTCTTGCTGTGCATGCATGCACGCGTGTGTGCGCTGGGAGGCACGAGTAAGACAGAGTGCGTGTGTGTAAGGCAGAGTAAGCATGTAGGTGCCTGTTTAAAGATCTGTAAACCTGTTTGCACTGGTGTGCGCGTGTTTTAACCTGAATAAGCAGATTCTAATCCGTGTAAGCATGTGTGCGCACGTGGTAGCCACTGTGAGCGTGTTTTTGCTGGTATGCGCGCTGCTCCCCCCTGAGGAAACAGAGAGGAAAAAGGAAGCAGAAGAAATAGTAGAAAGCTAGCAGGGAATACAGGTAGAGCTAGCAGGTGAAAACAATTAGAAGCAGGCAATTACACAGGCAGAATACTAGCCCAGCCCAGCACTTAAAACACTGCAAACAGCATTGCAGTATGTTGCTCTCAAGAGACACTACAAGACAGGAGTATGCTATTAGAAGTGAAAACTGAAAAAGCTGCACTCAGACCAAACATGCTAGGGGGTGCCATAGCTGTTATAAGGAGACATAGGAGATTTGCTGAGGGTGGTGACAATGCAAATGCTGCCAGACAACCCACAGTGAGGAGACGGAGAAGAGTGTACAGGCCCAGGGTCACCTACCAGGGGTTACATGAGCTGGAGATAGTGGAGCACTATAGAGTGGACAGAGACCTCCTGCAACAAATTGTTGAGCTGTGCAGGCCACGCCTCACACACAGAACCAACAGAGGGGAACCCATCCCAGTGGAAACCAAGGTATGTGTTGGCCTAAGAATACTAGCAACAGGTACCTTCCAGAGACCAACTGGTGATATGATGGGGATCTCACAAGCATCAGCATCCAGGGTACTGCACCAGTTCCTGGATGCCATGTCGGCACATGTCAGAGATCATGTATATTTCCCCAATTCCCATGAGGCATTGGCCAGCAATATGCGACTCTTCCAGCAAATAGCGGAATACCCTGAGGTAGTGGGTGTAATAGACTGCACGCATATACGCATCAAGGCACCAGCTGGTGAGCAGGGTAGGGCCTACATTAACTGCAAGGGCTTCCCCTCCATCAACTGTCAGGTCGTGTGTGATGCCCAGGGCATAATAACGAATGTGTGTGCTGACTGCCCTGGAAGCTACCATGATTCCCATATCTGGCATCTGACGCAGCTGTACCAGACATTTGCCAAAGGGGACATCTCACATGGTCACTTAGTGGGGGATGCTGGATATGCACTGGAGCCGTGGCTGATGACACCCATCAGAAATGCACACACACCTGAAAAAGAATGCCATAATAAGGCACACGCACAAACACGAAATGTAATAGAGTGTGTGTTTGGGCTGCTCAAGTCATGGTTCCGGTGCCTGGACACATCTGGTGGAGCCTTGCAGTACTCACCAACTACATGTACCCAAATTGTTATGGTATGTGCTATGCTACATAATATGATTCTGTGAAAACAGCTGCAGCAGGACCAGCATAGGGCTGGGACAAACAGCCCCCCACCATTGCCAAGGCCATCACAGGCAGAGCGTGACTCGGAGGAGGAACAACCTGAGCCTGCCCCAGTAGGCAGAAGGAGGCATGCCCAGTATGCCCTGGCCTTGGCAAAGAAGCAATGCATAGCACATACACTGGCTCAGTAGGAACCCTGGGAATGATACCCCTCTCTGACTCACTCATATAGTAAAAGGGACGCCTAACATGACACAACCTGCTTTCAAACATGTACAGGGAGTGTAGTATGTGCATCCAACATAGGCAGCCCTGCAGCACCACCTGAGGCATGATTGCCATGTGTTAAGCAATGTAACACCATCTAGTATATGCAAACATGATGACCCTGCCTAACATCTCACCCTCACCAAGCATGATGGCACACTATGAATACAACAAGATCAAGTACAATAATTGGCTGAAGTATTGCTGTTAGTCAAAGGGGAACAAATGGCTGACAGCCTGGGATGACATGCCGAGAAAGACATGATGCTCCACCTGCTAGGGATGGTACATACCCAGCACACCTGGCTGTGTGGATACTGGCAAAGGCTGTTGTCACCCCCACTGTGCCTTGAATAGGTAAGGCTGGAAACACAAACCCACCACCATAGGTAGCACAAGGGATAACAACCTGGACGTAATGCTACCCAATGCCAGAAGTCTAAACTGCAAGATGCATGCAGACCAAACCCACCTCAGCATGGAGAATGGTAATATCTGTTCTGTAACAGAAATCTGGATCAAGGCTCAGAAAAGCACCCTAATACTACCAGGTTATGCCTTATACCATGCTTCACAGCCCCAAAACATGGAACAAACTACAATAGGAGTGTGGCTATCAATAATTGTCAAGGATAACCACACCCCCAGGTTGGTACCACAGCAAGAAGCAGCATGGACTATCCACGGGCAAGTAACAGTGGCTCAAACTGTGTCCCAGTTTGCAGCCTGCTACAGACCACCCTCCCAAACCCAGGAACCCCAGCCAGCCTTCCTGAAGACACTGCAGAGTATGAATGTCTCACCGCATACCAAATAAGGCACACACAAAGTATGACATAGGTGGTAATCCATTATGTACAGAAGAAGTAATCAGGGACCTAGGGACACAAGTGGACAGTAACCCATCATGTGACACTCACATTGCCAAGGTGGCCAGGAAGACCTGCTATATTGCCCACCTTAACATGAAAAGATGCACATGTAGATCAAGAGAGGTCACTGTGCCCCCATACTCTTCCCTTATCAGGCCCATACTTGAGAACAATGCCCCATTTTGGATGTACCTTACCTGACACCTGCAGCAGTTAGAAAGACCACAAACGTACCTCACCAAGAGGATAAAGGGTCCAAACATTTGTCA
The DNA here is from genome assembly GCF_019279795.1 of Protopterus annectens. Classification (NCBI taxonomy): domain Eukaryota; kingdom Metazoa; phylum Chordata; order Ceratodontiformes; family Protopteridae; genus Protopterus; species Protopterus annectens. The sequence continues at coordinate 421,459,291 of NC_056731.1, forward strand.
TCTGCTGCCTGGCTGAAGAAACCACAGCCCAATTCACATGCATACTGCCCAGTCAGAGGCGATGCATGTCTGATGTACAAGGCCATGTCCAATCCAGAATGAATGGACATGTTCCACTGCAGAAACTCCAAATCCAGCAGAGACACCACTGTGAGATAGCTGAGCCTCCACACATAAATAAATTGGATGTGCTGGAGGGACAGATTCAAACCCAGAGGCTCCTTACACTCTGGAACAGAATACCAGTCCATGTTAGGCTGAGCTCCACACTCATACTCAACAAGAGAAATCCAGTCAAGTGCATAGGAGATAGTAGGTGTACACTGGGGGCCATCTCTGTGTCACATCTAGTAAAGTAAACCCTAAATGGGCATAATATGCACATTGCAAGGGGTGTCGAAAGCCACACATAGTCTGTCTAGCCTCAAACATGGCCAGGGCAGATAGCCTAGTATGAACCTATGAACCTATGACGATACAAATTGTGCAGGACACAAAGGATAATCACACAGCTGTCCTAACTGATGGTAGGAACCATGGTGATAATCCACAGATATGCTCTGCATTACTCAAATATCACAAACAATACACCAAACGCACACACATTGCCAACATCCAAACTAACAGATTCTTTGCAAACTCCCCACCAGCACCAAACTGCCAAATATCTATCCCAGCAGAGTGCTGGCCCCCTGACATTGCAGATGCTGAGGTAACAGCCAGCATCTACAAAGCAAACCACACAGCATCAATGGTACCAGATGGTGTGCTGGGTTGTGTCCAACAAGAACTGTAAGAAGAATGGAACACCAAATAGCACTACTGCTCACTCTCAGTCTTACCACAGGATATGTACCCAAAGAGCAGTGTACAGCAACAGTGGTCCCTCACCGCAAAGGTGGTGCCTGAATGGATACTGCAAACTATCACCCCTCAACCCTGACTATCTTTGTCGGCAAAGTAATGGAGAGGATGATCATGGACCCCAGGAATAATGAGATTGGGTACCTACAGACATTGGATCCTACCCAGTGTGGCATTCATAGGGCAGATCCTGCCCCTTAAACATGTCTGACTCATGTGAAACATGCACCAAGGCTATTGATGAGGGGAATGTGGTTCACACAGCCTATCTGGACCTTGCTAAACCCTTCCATACAATACTCCAGTTGTTCAGTACAGATAAGCTCACCAGCCTAACTATAAACCCCCTATCCAAGTAGATGGGTTGCAAACCAGCTCAAGGACAGAACTGACCTGGTCATAAATGCTGCAGCCATGTCAGACTACAAACCAGGTACAACTTGGCATCCCACAAGGTACGGTCCTGGGACCTCTCTTGTATAGTATATATGCCACATAGGTACAGGCCAACATGGAAGGACTGTGTCTGAACAGGTTTGCAGATGACTACAAACTGCCCACCATATCGGACCCTCTAGCTGACACAAGCATCCTACAAAAGGCACACATAGAAACAGACAAGTGGTGCCACAGCCATGTCAACAAGCAAAATGCAGAATAGTGTATAGTCATCCCCTGTGGAAAAACAGTATGTGGCCACAAATTACCACATAGGTGTTAACCCATTAAGTACATCAGGAGCAATAAGAGACCTGGGGACACAAGGTGATAGATATCCTGCATGTGACAACCATGTGTCTGTAGTGGTTACAGAAACATACCATATACCCTCCTAATCATGAAGGTAAGCACAGCTAGGTCAGGGGAGGTCATTGTGCCTCTCCAGTCATCCATCAGCAGCCTCACAATTGCGTACAATGGCCCTTGTGGGATGTACCTTAGCAGACACCTGCATCAACTGGAAAGACCCCACAAATACCCCACTAGGAGGATCTCAAAGCTGTAACAGATGCCATGTGTTGCCTGATTAAACAAACTGCAGCTCCACGCAGTACCATACCGCCTGGCTAGAGATGATCTGTGCCTGATGTATAAAGCCATGACCAAGCTGGAATCAATGGACATTTGGCACCATGTAAAATCTTAATGCTGGTGACCTATGCACATGACAGGCCTGAACCCCAGCACAGACATAAACAGGACATGCTGTACCGATTGGTCCATAACCCAGAAGCTCACTCCACTCATGACTAAACTCTCAGTACAGGTTATCCAGGGAGTCCCTCATTGACTGTCATCCAGAGGAATCATGATGACTGGATGGGAGATGGTAGGTGTACCCTGGATATCACCTGTATGTCACGGGTAGACAGAGGCACAGCACACTAAACTTGAAATATGTCATGGCAAACACCAGTAAATATGTGTTTTGAAGGACAAACACTCTCTGACTAGCATTACAAATGGCCTAGGGCACATGGCCATTGTTTGTTACTGTCCACACAAGTTGTGGAATACATTAACAATGTTGGACAATCTTGTTCTATGTTGTCCATATCTGAACAAAAAGCAACAAGGTCATATCTGCACAACTGGCCCTCAACCAGTCTGGTGTGCTCATTATAAATATTACAAGCAGTGATAGGACTGAAACCGATGATACTGCCCACCACAGTGAAAGTACTGAACCAGTACACTATACGACAATACACTGTTTGGTCAGTATGAAAGGATGTTGACTACTGTATGCAAACTATCCCATGGCAACCCTGCAGGCACAGCATAATGCCTGTTAGGTTCAGACACAAAGCAGTTGGGCAGTAAGAACACAACCTGACATCCAACACTCAACTGTACATGTGAAATATATATGACGTCCACACACAAACACAAATGTGGTGGACCACAGATCTCAACATATGGAAAGTTCACACTGGGTATGCTCGCACACTAAGATAAATGAGACGTGTCAGTCAAGAAGCCATATAAACTGTGAACTGAGCATGCTCACACACTTAGGCCATGTCACAGTTCAGCAGTTGCATACACATATCTGGCATTTGTATTTGTTAATACAGGAACCTCCCACAATACAGAAATCTGCCCAGTGCACACAGTGAAATTACAACAGAGACATAAGTAAAGTAGTGGATCCCACTCATATGCACACATCTGCCACAGTACACAAGTTGTTCATAGAGATAGGGAAAGCTATGGCAATAAAGACCCACAAACAGTTTATGAGCAACAGATACTTGCTTCTGACAGGTAAACATATGGCCATAGAGTTCAATACTAGGCTGTTGTCCCTAGGGAATACAGAAGGCTATCCACAGTGTATTTGGCGTCTGCCTCCGCAGTACAGTAGGCCACTGTGCCTCTGCAAAGTTAATGCATATATATGCTCTCCCCCTTACTGATGGATAGTAACAGATGTACATACCTCTTCATAAACAATGATATCAGCACACTATGCATATGTCAGGAGCACAAATGGTACCCAGTAATTTGAATAGCGTGCTCAGCTAGCGCGTCTCCCACAAGTGTCATAACATAATTAGGTAGGGGTTTGAATCCTGCAAATGCATGGTGTGTGAATGTGGGGAGGGAAGTAGGGTGTGTGCAATTCTATGTGTAAGAACAATGTCCCTTTTGGCAACTAGTACAACACACCACATGCTGCATATTCCACTGTCTAAACACTGATGATGTCAGCACCCTATACGAACAGCAGGAGAAAGCAATCCTCCTACTAATGCAAATAGCGCACTCTGCTACTGCGTCTCTCGCAAGTGTCATAACATAGTTAAGTAGGGGTTTGAATCCTGCAAGTACTCAGTGTGTGTGAGAGTAGGGTGTGTGCAATTCTATGTGTAAGAAATATGTCCGTTTTGGCAACTAGTACAACACACCACATGCTGCATATTCCACTGTCTAAACACTGATGATGTCAGCACCCTAGAAGTACAGCAGGAGAAAACAAGCCTCCCAGTAATGTAAGTAGCGTGCTCTGCTACTGTGTCTCTCACAAATGTCATAACATAGTTAGGTAGAAGTTTGAATCCTGCAAGCGCTAAGTGTGTGTATATGTGGAGGGGGGAATAAGGTTTGTACAATTCTATGTGTAAGAAAAATGTCCCTTTTGGCAACTGGTACAACACACCACATGCTGCATATTCCACTGTCTAAACACTGATGATGTCAGCACCCTAAAAGTACAGCAGAAGAAAGCAAGTCTCCCAGTAATGCAAATAGCGCAATCTGCTACTGTGTTTCTCACAAGTGTCATAACACAGTTAGGTAGGGGTTTGTATCCTACAAATGCCATGTGTGTTTTTGTCACACAGTTTGTCCATGTGTGTGGGGGGGTGTTCCCAATATTGCACGATATAGATTATATCAGTAATGTCAATGCACACATGATGTATGTGTGTGCCACATACACATATGTACCTGTGACCTTCAATAGTTCCCATGTCTGAAGCCTGCCTCATGTGAATACATGGAATATGCATTAGACAACTTTATGACTGTGGTGTTCTGTGCAGGGGCTGCATGTGGTATGTGAATATACAGTGTGAGTTGTATATGGTGTCATCCTACCAGCGAGGGATACACATCTGGTCTGGAGCATATAGTCCACATGTTGTTGATGAACAGGTGCAGCATGTTTTCACCTGTTGTGGGAGTGGTAACAAGTTGTTCCATAGCAATTCAGTGAATAAATGCTAGGAACCTTTCAGCTAGGGTCTTGGAGCTAGAGTAATGCTCACACTCTATGTTTGGGTAGTTGCAGTCCACCCATATAATGGTGTTTATATGCCATCATATTCCCAGTGTTGTCAGGAAGGCCAAGTGGGTTTCCTGGGTATGGGAGGGTGGTGTGTGCCAGGCTATGAACCTGAAGGCAGTCTAACCCACTGTTAGTTGCACATGGATAGGCTCTGATGCTTTGTGCTGTGCCACCAACCTGGAGGTGTGTGTATCTGTGGTGCCTTTGGATACTTCCCCCCTGGTCTGGTTTAGTGCATGTTTAGGGGACGACAAGCATGGTATGAGGTATGACCTGGCAGTGATGGGATGCACCTGGGAGCCTTGTACCAGGATTCTGTTACTGCACAGATACCTCTTACAACTGTAGCAGGTGTGTTGTTTAGCCGTATGGGCTGTGACTGTTTGGCACACAGGCTTTGTGAGCCATGTGTTGCATGTGCTCTGTTCTGGCATAACGTTTGCTTGTGTGTCTGCTTTGCAGGTGTCTGCTGCTCAGGCAGGATGCTATTCTGAGACTCCAAGAATATTCCTGTGTGTTTATGTGTTTGGATTGCTGTCGTGGTAGGTCTATGTGAGACTGGTATTGTATTCACTGTAGTATCCCACTCCACCTGACAGGTTATGCCAGTACTGAGTTAAGAGAGCTTTGCCCCCAGTTTGGCTATGTGGTTGCATCTCTCACATGTGTTGTAAGTTTATGGGAAGGGGAGAGGGTTGTCTGTGTACATGAGGCAGCTGTAACATTGCCACATGACTCACAGATTCACCAACTGGACCAGAGAGGAGATTGACAAGTGACCTTTGCACATGCTACCATACTATTGTGAATCCCATAATAATTAACAACACATAGGGCCAATGGGGAACAAGGTACTCAAGGTGAGTATGTGAGGGTGTAGTGCGTCTGATTTGTTAGTGCTGGCATATATAAATGCTTTCATGAGCAAATGCCAGGTAAGTCATATGCAATGTGTTACAGGCAACTTACATGCAAACAGGACAAACAGTGATGTTCTGTCAAGTGAGACATGGACATCAGTACAGTAAGCTATACAGATGTCACTAGGGATCCACAGAGGCATTGTAAATCTGCATTGCAGGTGGAATCAGTGTTTTAGGGAAATAACAAGCAAACATGCATACAAACAAAGCTACAGTCAGCAGGCCTGGATCTAGTCTATGCTACAACAAACAAGGTGTATTTCCTCCAGTAGGTAACAGTGCAAATATGCAGGCACTATAAGCCTGTACCCAGAAATTCACAGGTCAGACAGGCAGGGTCCAGCCTCACCTCCCACAAGTGTACAGACCATGTAAGTTCGTAATGTAGAATAACTGGCCTGAAACCCAAGTGCTCATACGTGAACTAATACACATTTCGAATAACAAACACTGAGCCCTCACTCAGCAGTTCCAAACTTAGTAGGATGTATGCTACCTGTCCTGGCACCACAGTATCCTTGACATGTATGGAGACTCTCCCTTCTGTCATAGTTAGTTCTGTGTTTTGGGGCTGTCAAGCATGGTATGATGTGTGACCTTCGAGTGCTAGGGTGCTCTTGTGAGTCTTGAACCTGTTGTGTATTAGTGCACAGATATCAACATCCTCAAACATCCTCATTGCAGAGTCGAGTGTGGACAGCATGCAACTTGCAGTTTACATGTCCATCATTGAGTATCAATACTTACATTTTCTTATCCCCTGTGCTACCTATGTAGGTGGTCTTCTGTTGACAGCCTCACCACCAGTATGCAAAGATGTGCAGACATTACACTATGGTAATTACTGTGGGTGTACTAAACAATACAATGACAATCATACTGTTACTGCATCAGGCATGCTGGGATATACCCACAATGATATCATTACACTGTACTGTTGACAACATGATACTATTACTACTATTCTATGTAGTCACCCTGTGCATCAGCACCATGTTAACCTGTTCCTGCACCGATGTTACAGATTGCAGGAGGTGGCACGGTTTCATCATATGCACAGGGTGTGTACTTGGTATGCCTGAGTCCGCCACTGATGCAACCAATTGACATGTATATGTGTGTGTGTGTTGGTGAGGGACAGCAGTACAAGATGGGGCAATGTTGATGCAGTGTGTGCATGTATGTGGTAGCCCTAGGTGTTATCAATTTGCATGTGTGTATGCATGTACACAGTTCCACCTCATGGCTGCCATATACAGGTGTTTGTGGACAGCCACAGACTGTACCTGCCAGGTCATACAGATCACTGTCTCTGGCCATGGACACGGTACCTGTGCCTAGCAGGGGTGCTACGGACCGTATCAGGTACTAAGCCAGACTGGGTACTGTCATCAGAAGCAGGTGGTTGGTGACTGGAGACAGGTCCCTGTTGGGACTGTCCAGAGCCATGTGCATGTGGTCTCCCGGGGCAGTCTGATGACAGCACAGACCCAGCATTGCTGGGGCTGCTGCTGGCACTATTGGAGCAGCCGTGGGCCTGTTCACATCTGCGATGACTGCCAGCTGCTGCTGTTGCTGGCATACGCCCACGTCAACAACTCAACCGTTCACCATTGCCCTGGCTCATGGACATGTAGTTGTGGAACAGATTTAATGTGTCCCCCCCAACGTCTGTCAATGATCTCGGTGAAATTACAGATGGCAGCCGCAACATCACGCATACTGTCATTCATAGCTGTGCGGCATGCTCTCAGATCCCTCAGACCCTGTCTGTTGTACCGTTCCATACGTGACTGTGCCTGCATTACAGCCCGAAACATAGCTGAGGTTGAAAGACCTCTGTGGGCACGTCTGACAGGGGAAGTATGCCCACGGATGCTCCCACGAGAACCCCTGGACATCTGCCTGTGTGGTACCATGTCAGGACCCTGGCCATGGCTGCTGTGTGGGGATGCATGTGCCACTGATACCACATTACCCTGGTCAATGCCCACTGTATCCTGTCCATCACCTAGGGACATTGGTGACAAAGGATGTATTGGCAGGATGACTGTGCGTATTGATGGGGTCGACAGCTATGTACTGTCAATTGGCTGACCAACGATGGACCCTGGCACACCTCCCTGTGCCATTACACAGGTATAATCATTATCACTATCCATGGCAGCTGATTCAGGTTCCCTGCTGCACAACACCAGAGCAGCACCAGAACATATGGGAGTAAGACAGGAAACACAGTTTACAATGTGTACACAATGTCACCACTGATACACACAGGCACACATGCACACATGCGCACATGCGCACATGCACACATGCACGCATGCACACAGGTGCACACAGGTGCACACATGCACACATGCACACATGCACACAGGTGCACACATGCACACATGCACACATGCACACAGGTGCACACATGCACACATGCACACACACACACATATGCACACATGCACACATGCACACAGGTGCACACATGCCCACATGTACACATGCACACAGGTGCACATGCACACAGGTGCACATGCACACATGCACACTCCTCAGTATATGAGATATCAACACACAGACACAAACACACCTGCAATCAAACACATAGCACTACTGCTTCAGCCTATTATTACTATTAGTATCAAGAGTATTGAAGGTATTGTTATTACACACTCACCAGCATGGATAGGCTGCCTTGCTATTACACCAGAGGGACCTACAGAAATGAGACATTTATTGTCAGTGGGCACAACTGTGCCATTGATACTGTGAGTATGATACAGTTCAGTAGTACAACAGTTGGCTTCCACAGGTCTACTGCTGATATTGAGAATATCACTCTTGAACAATAATTACCAAGATTACAGCTACAAAATGAGGACACACCTGACACATGCATAACCTAACAGTGTACAGAACAGTCAACTATACACATGGCATGTTACCTGCATGCTAGTGTGCAGCCTATGCCCCTGGCAAACAGTATCACCCTGTGCATATAATGAAGCCTGTGCCACATCCCTGTCATCCACACCATTCGTGCAGGGATATGCTCAAATGGTCTGATGCACAGGGTGAACAGAATAGTGAGAGGTGTATCTAACATTACTTGTGTATGCATAGTGAGGGATGTGTATGTTATATTGGTTGTGTGTGAATACTGAGAGATGTGTATGTGACATTGGTTGTGTACTGTCGACATGCACCAGTCATACCATGTAGTCCGGGTGCAGCATGCATTGTGATATGTTCACAGTATGTGTCTCAGTTACAACAGTAACAGCATGTTGGTAATGATGCCCTGGTTCCCTCCTATGGTGTACTGGCATGTGCCTACAGGTAGCAGTGTTTGCAGTCCCCCATGTGTAACTGTGGAGTACTCACAGGCACGTATGGCAATATCAGCATGCTAAACGTACCCTCAACCTGATTGTTGGAATGTCTAACATGACACAGATGTCCACACATATACTGCACCTGAAGCATGTGGTCAGTTGAACAGGCTACAGTGGACAGAGACGTGACATACATACCAGGAAACATTACAGGTATGTTGACATGGTGCAGGGATTGTACACAGCGGTCTGGCCAATGATGACGTTAGAGACCACTTGATAGCATGAGGTCACACTGTGCAGCAGTAATACCCTGTCACTTTACAGGAACCTGGCCACATTCACGGGGTCTACACCACTATAACACACACCCCATAGTGTTGAGGTGTGGACCCTTGCCTATGTGGTCATCACCCTCGCAGTACTTTGCACCCACACGACGTGACACAGAGAAGGAACATGCACAGGTAGCCAGTACGGCTGGGACCGATGGCATCAACAGGGTAGTAGACTGCATCACCATGAGGGGTTAGTCACCATGAGGGGTTAGTGATCCTGTTTTCACTGTATGGTAGCATACACCCTCACACCAAGCACCAGACAGCCATATATACATACATACACACACACACTGTGGTGACCAGAAATGTGTATATGGGCAACCGATGTGTGTGATACACCACACCTGCCGACGTCATGCTTTCCACAGTGCAGTATGTACAGATCTCTACAATGGTGTACAGGGATGTGTACCAACTGGGACGTAATCCCCACCATATGTGGCATATGTGGTCACTTAAGCAGATACACATGGCAGTGCTGGGAATAATACACCTGCCATATGATGAGACGTTTATAGACATGCAGCTGTATTGTCTGCATTATGTGTACCAACGCTATGTCTGGCAATTGTGCTGCTATATGCACATGGGAGGATGTAAGTGTTACAGGTGTCATGTGACATACAATTGGTAACACCTGACCGCTGTGTATGCGTTATGTCATCACCGTCAAGTAACAGTGACATAGCATACTGTTTGCACATGGCATGGTAGGATGACGTGTGACACACCTGTGAGCCATCCTCGGCACACATACCTCTACACAGGTGGATTACCACGTTATGTACACACATCCCTCCATACGTGATGTACAACCAACCGTACTGTCTGTATGTCACCATATACAGGTGTCAATGATGGGGCTGCATTGCGACTGCATGTCATAGTTAGGCGCAGCTGTGTTATGGACATCGGCCCCCGCACATGCGTGGTTGCTGCATGCACAGTACAGATTGTACATGTGTGTTGGTCCTACATGTTTCTCCTGTAGCCATGTTTGTATGCATTGCTATTGGTGGACATGTGTATTGACATACATAACACATGGACTGTGGTATGATATCACGGGTGTCATGGGCGACTAGTACAGGGGAATGTGTCCTGTACTGTGAGCATTCCACAGACATGGACCCACCTTCCATTTGCGTGCGTATGATTGCTTAGGCCACTGTTCTGCACGGGGGGCAGCAAAGGCTATGCTATGTACATATGTGTTGTGTGTGTGGTCCATACACACACCCACTGCAATCACATGTATGACATATCCAAACATGTGTGTTCATTGGTGTATAACCACAAAAACTGCTTTCAAACAAGTCAGACCAAAAAGTACACAATGAGGAACCTTGTTTGCAGACAGAAACGCCTCCGAGTCAAAAAGCTTCTTAACGCTTTTATTTTGAACAAACCAAAAGAGCGTTTTCGCCACAGACCACTGCAGCTTCTTCAGAGAAACAAATTAGACAAAAAACACTCACTTTAAAAATACTACATCAGGAAATGACATATTCCTGTTTCCTGTTACCAAACAGTTGTATTTAAAAACACATACAAAGTGCTAAAAAGTTAAAGGCATCCCACATTTAGAATCATTTTTAAAAGTAGCACACAACAATAAGAAATGGATTCAATTATATGAAAAAGATCTCAGCGACTTAACAATAATATGGATGACAAAAAACAGATGTCATTACTATTTACAATAAACTACTATACAAAATATGTAAGTAGATCTATCGAAAAATATACTCTAATACTCACTTAAAACATTAAAAACAAATTTGCCTTATATGAGGTGTGTATAAGGGATAAATACTACTCATATTTGCTCAGGCTTAGTTTATTAAACATTCTATTTGTGCTGTAACCATGCAGGACTAAGGAAGAAAGAAAGAAAGAAGAAGGGTGGCAGGGGGGGGGGAAGAAAAGGAAAGGAAGAAGTATCCTTTGCCCTGCGGAAAACACGTGCGACCTAAAAGATTCAGCACGTGAGAATCCATTGTGTCTTCCTACTAAGACCAATAAGACTAGGTTATAAACCTGACTGTTAGGTTAAGTAAGCCCTGAATAGTAGACGGTCAAGTCAACTAGCTAGACCTAATGTGTTAGTGCAAGGTGCTGATAACACACAACACTGCCAAATCATCCAATATGTGTTGCCTGATATACGGGTCAGACCTAAAGTCAGAGAAAACTATATAGTAACAGTAGGTTTTACCTAAAATAACTTTTTAATTTAAGAACTGGGGCAATGTTGCAGTTAGTGTTAAGGCCAGGAAGACAGAAAGCGTCCAAGCGCAACTGCCAATCCAGCTCACAATTTTCTAGTATTAAAGATACAGGGCCCCCTCTGATTTTTAAGGGTACATGGTCTATAGCCATAAAGCTAAAACTATGTCCTGGGAACAATGCAATATGTTTGGCCAGTGCGTTGTCATCTTTACATGTCCTAATTGCATACAAGTGCTCATTTTTTTCATATAATTGAATCCATTTCTTATTGTTGTGTTCTACTTTTAAAAATGATTCTAAATGTGGGATGCCTTTAACTTTTTAGCACTTTGTATGTGTTTTTAAATACAACTGTTTGGTAACAGGAAACAGGAATATGTCATTTCCTGATGTAGTATTTTTAAAGTGAGTGTTTTTTGTCTAATTTGTTTCTCTGAAGAAGCTGCAGTGGTCTGTGGCGAAAACGCTCTTTTGGTTTGTTCAAAATAAAAGCGTTAAGAAGCTTTTTGACTCGGAGGCGTTTCTGTCTGCAAACAAGGTTCCTCATTGTGTACTTTTTGTTCATTGGTGTATATCAACACTCATCTGTCACAGCTGTGTAAGACCCGGGGCCCCTGGTATGTCTTGAGCAGACCTGGTCATGTATAGTGGTATCATTGCAATGCATAACACCTGTTGGAACCCTGTTGGTACATGTGTACTCTGCACAGTTGCTGTAGACCTCTGTACAGTCCACTAGTCATGTGCCACACAGTGTTGTGTTAATGTATGGCTGTGTATTGCTGCACCAACGACATGGTGATGTCTTGAGGGCTACAGTGTGGACTTCAGTGTGTACATCTGTGATCTGCACCTGTGACAGCTGTGATGGCAGCTGCATGTGTGAGACCACCCTGTGCGTGGGGACAGTTATACCTTACTGTGCCCTTCCATGTTTAGTCTCTGTCTACATGCAAGACGGCCCACCCTGTGCGTGGGGACAGTTATACCTTACTGTGACCTTCCGTGTTTAGACTCCAACTGCATGCAAGATGGCCCTTTGCAACTGCTAAGTGTGTGAGCATGCCCAGTACGCTGTTGTGTAGATGGACACACAGGTCAGTCCAAAGTGAGCCCTTGCGTGTTGAGACTCCATCTGCATGCAAGACGGCCCTTTGCAACTGTTAAGTGTGTGAGCATGCCCAGTACGCTGTTGTGTAGATAGACACACAGGACAGTCCAAATTGAGCCCTTGCGTGTTGAGACTCCGTCTGCATGCAAGACGGCCCTTTGCAACTGCTAAGTGTGTGAGCATGCCCAGTACACCATTGTGTAGATCGACACACAGTACAGTCCGAACGGACGTGTATTACTAAGCATGTGGCCATGGCCAGTGACACCTTGTGTCGGTGATGTCCCTCTGTGCATGGGCATGGCCGTTGACATCCTGTATAGCCATGGTGTTCATCCAGGCAACAGATGTCCATTTTCAACATCACGATGGATGCCTACCGAGTACACACTGTCTGTGGCGCGTCCCGTGTCTATGTATTGTTGTTGTAGTGCTCCGTAAATCTTTAGTTGCCCTGATCACACCACTGCCTTGTGTTTGTCTACGTTTACTGTGGGACAGTAATATGTCTGTATGCTTTCAGACTGATCACTCTCTATACAATCCCTGTCGGCATCCTTGTCTTTGCGGATGATGACATGCACCTAGAAGTATGCTTCTGGAACTGCTGTGCTCAGTAATCTCAGTAGTGTGTTCTGTAAATGCATCATGCTGTAGTGTGATAGGGTAGTTAGGTGTATGTTCTACATTATGAACTTACATGGTCTGTACACTTGTGGGAGGTGAGGCTGGACCCTGCCCGTCTGAGGGGTATATTTAATATAGTCCCTATTTGTATTTCATGTACTATGCCTTAGTCCAGCTGTCTTATTCTGAAAGTTTGGAAGGTATGGTTACCATCTTGGTCATACGCATGTCCATCCATGATAATCGCCTACATGACACTGATATAGGTCCCTATGTCTTCCCCCAATGGTTTACACAATATCCAGTAGATGGGTTGAACCTTTTTGGGGAATGTAGGCGTGTGCTATACCCACATAGATATATTGATCACTCCCATGGGGCGGACCTAATAAATCTGTGCCAACCAACACCTAGGCCCATTTCTGCATACCCATGGTTTCCATACCTGACACCCCTCCACAGTACCCATTAGACATGTTTAATGTGAGCGATAATAAAGTGTGAAGACACATCTAAGCACTCCCCACTCTCCGGATATCAGGTCGTACATCATACAGTCTATCGACCCATGTGTCCCTTGCACCTGCTACTGTTGCATGTACAGCTATATCATAGTTGCAGCTGTGACCTCCTTTGCATCGATGATGGTTCGCACTTCGTATGGAATCAATTTTTGGGGTCCTGCAAAGGACACCTATATTCATGTTTAAAGTGTAGAACTTGCAGGCCTGTCACACTGGTACTTTCCGGGCAATGGTTTGGAAAGCAGCAGTGTATTCACCTTTCATGCATGTCTACCTGTCTATCCATAATAGCTATACCATGACCTATTTATGTACATGTGTTATATCTACAGGGACATATGTTTGTTGTGTATATATCTATTAATGTATCGTGTGTGTGTGTGTATATATATATATATATATATATATATATATATATATATATATATATATATATATATATGTACATATATACATATGTCCATATATGTCTGTACATTCCTCCTTTCATAATTAGCTTTGGTTTAAGTCTGTGGATATATGTGTATGCACAGATATATATATCCATATCGTACCTTTCAACTGTACAGATTTACGCTGACTGTACATCTGTTTGCCTCTTATCTTTGGTCCATTTTTCATAACCTTGTGTCTATCTGGCAGTTTAGTGGCATATCATTAAAGACTGACGTTGGACAATAATGACAAGCATTTCAGGTTACGACTTCATACCCTTCAGAGAATCCATGCTAGTGACACACCTGTTATTCTATCCACTTTCTATGTTTGTTAGGGCAATATCTGGGGATTGTCCCTATTTGTACCAGTTGTTTTCATGGCTTTGTCCAGTTTCGTACTTTACAGGGTTAACAGGTATGAGCCATGTATATATAAAGTGGAGAAAACAGCATTCATTTGTTATGCTGTGAGCAGATTACACATGCGCAGGCGCACTTGCATATCCTTATTGTGGGTTACATATGTTTAATAGATATTTGTGCTTACGTGGCCTTTCATAATTCTGACCGTAACAGTTACATATCTGTATTCCGGTTTACGGACTGATGCGAAATACACGTTCACCTTTACATATTTAAATATGTGTACAGCACGAACGCATTCATTACACTTTAAAGTTATATGTGCAGTGGTCGCAGGTCAACCGGGACTGCATTCATGTTGGCCGGATGCCGGAACCACTATTCTGTTGGTGTTCTGCCTCATTGATATGCATGCCCATAGTATTTAGCTACATCAACATATGCCTCACCGCTTCTCTTACAACACAGGCATCCATTCTCCTGCTGGGAAAAACGCGGTACTACATATTACACATTCCCTATTGCCTACTGCTGTGGACCCCAGCTGCATTGTTAATCATATAGTCCTGGCACATACCGGTCTTTGATTGTCAGGGTGTTCATGTAGTGATCTGGGTTTAGGCTTGTCCGCCTGGTGAACGGAACTTCCCTGGCCGAGTTCAAATGTCAGACAAAGCATATTGATGGGGGTTTTCTCCCTATTATGAATTTTTACCTGTGTTTATAGATGCAGGTGTTTGGGCACCTGTCAGCAGCTTATTCTGTTGGCAATACATATTATGGGTGGGGTTGTTACAGTCCATACTCCATGGTGAGGGGTGTTCCCATTCACATTTGACTATTACCTGTATTCAGTCATACGGGGATTATTGGTTTGGACATGAAGTGACTACAGGTATGCAGTTGTACATTACACAAATGTGAAGGGTTGTTACTGTAAATATGTATGGACCATACCTCTCAACCTCTTAGAGCAACAAATCTGTGCAAAACCTACCTGATGGGGGGACAAATAGGGACACATTTTAACTATTGCTACCTTTAAGGTTGTGTGGACTACCCTGCCATGTTTGCTTTCCACATGCTATACCTCATGCACATAGGTACACGCCCATACTTCACTTTCATTACTTGGTTGGTATACCCGGATACTACCCATTCGACTGTGTCACATACAAGTTCGGCTTATACCGCTGACTTCCGGATTTTGCCAGCCTGTTGTATGTACTCCTTGGTAGGATGGCACCTTTTCCTATGTCCAAGCTATTCCTTACACATATCCAACTGTTGTGGACAATGCCTCCCCACAGTCGATGGTAGTGTTTCCACTTTTTCAATTGGCCACAGTGTGACATTTGCGGTGAACACAGCACATTTTACAGGCCGACACATACCCACGGTCAGTTCGGCAGATAGAACGTACTATTCTTGCCTATATCTAAGCTTATTCTTGTAGCATTTCGGTGGCTTATTCTGTTTCTTATGACATTTATGTAATATACGTACAGAGAATAACTGTTTAATGCAACTATTACATGACATCTAAGGTATAATTATGTCCTATAATCTCTGGACATTTGCCATTTTTACAAGTTTGTGTCAGGACACATCTTCCCACAGAGGGACTGTCACTCGCAAAATGGGACAGGTGGTAATCTTAGTTGACGGTACGGATCATACTGTTCCTTTCGGCCTACATGTGTCCTTATTGTTGTAGCTGTTTATGTGCTCCTTCTGTTTCGTTTACATGTGTATTCTATTTCCTATCACATTTGGTATGTGAAATACGGACATACCTTTTGTATGTGACTATTACATGCTTTGTGGGCTATGATTCGGACATACGGTCACTACATATATCTACATTTCTCCTCATGTATTTGGTTATGGACACATCTGCCCAGCTATGTACCCTCCCTCACATTATGGGTCAGCTGCTGACCCTCTCCATTGGGCTGGACGTACCTACTGGCAGTGCGCTAACATATGATACGTTTCACTTCCACATGGTATAGCTATCAACACTACGTTGGACTACGGGCACACGGTTTTCATGTCATTTGTTCAAGGGTAGGAACCCATTATTCTCTACCGTGCATTTCTGTTTGCTTCTTCATTTTCTGTTCGCAGGGACTATCTTGCATGCTTTGCATACGTTTCAGTATCCACGGACACTGATAGGTGCGATTACTATTGCAGGCGGAATATAATATTCAGCAGTTTAGGTTGCTCATCAACAGCCGACATTGACACACCTCCGTGCACAACTTCGATACGCCCCATGCACTTGCGCATGATTCCTATGCACGTGGCTGTGGCGGCTGCGCGCCTTCATTAATATGCATATGGTGCGACTACTCCATATATATGCCACACAGCCAGCGCAAGCCTTACACCAGCCCTGCGCCGAGCTTCATGAATCCTGGCCTATGTGTAGTGGATTAAGAGCAGTAATGGTGTAACAAGGTGAATTAAAATTTAAGTTGACTGAGATATGCAGATAGATGATGTATATAGACAGTAAAGGTTCTACACAGTTGAAGATATCAGATTATGTGACATGTCTTTTAGAGGGACAGTTGCATTCAAACTGTTTTACTAAGCATTGTTTGAATTGTGGCCTGAACAGAAAGTACTTTGTGTGATCATTTAAATCAGAAGTAAGTGACTGCCATGCCTTTGAGGGCCAATACAGAGAAGCAACATAGAGTAAAGTGCTGTTTGACAGAAGGGGTTTGTAGGGAGGGGCAAGATCTGGCTTGGCTTTTAGGGTTATAGGTTTGAGTGGCAGTAAAAAGTTTGAAAGAGAGAGGGAAGGGTGTGGCAAGCTTGAGTACTTTAAAGAGTGACAACCCAAGAAGAAGACAAAATTGGTCTTCCCTGGAAGCCACTTAGTCTTTGAGAGAAATGGGAGAGGGTTGGCAAGAGGGGAGGGTGGCATAATGATTGCCATGGGGGTGGTGTAATTTTTAAGGTCTTTAGCTCACAAAGATAAGGTACAGTGTTTGATTCTAACTTCTTGTTAGCTAGGCTTGTAACAGTCTGCAGACTGACTGCCTAGTATTTACCTATTAACCTATGAAACAGTGAGGTAGTTGTGTTCACTAAATAGTGAGTGAGCTATGAATCAGCATATTTATTGAAGAGGGTCTTAAGGGTGGCAGTATTTATGACAGAAACTAATGCAAACAAGAGGAGACCATACTCAAATACAGCAAGGAGGATACCTTTTCCTATAGCCACCCTTGCTGGATATGTGAGGACCTGAGATACTTTGTTGGCCCAGGTGAGTATCGGGTTGAGCTTAGCTCTCAATGTTTCTATGTGCTTATGGAAGTTAGTGGTATGGCTAGATCCTAAAATATTTAAAAGAGGTGCTGGTTTCAATGGGATTGTTATCACAGTCAAGGATATTAAAGAATTGGAGGGATTTTGATAATCTTTTATGGGTGTCAAACACTACTGGCTTTGTTTTTTGGGATTGAGCAGTAGTTTATTAGGAATTTAGCAAGCATAAGTCAGTTTGAAGTCGGGTTACAGTTGTAAGATGTGAAGGATCAGACCTACAGATGACCATATAATTTGCATAACAAAGTAGTGGTAAATGGGGTTGGTCCAGTGGGAGTTTGTTGATGAAGACTGAGAACAGAAGATGTACTACGATGGAGCCTTGTGGGACTCCAGAATGAAAGAAGGAACTGTTGGACAGGCTAGGTCTTATCTTTACTTGGAATGAATTGTTAGAAAGTATTGGTTCCATACAGAGCATCACTGCTGACCCCAATGTCTTGCAGACTGAGAAGTAGAATTGAGTGGTTAACTATGTCAAAGGCATGGGTTAAGTCAGTCAGCAGAACTCCATTAAGATGTCCTTTATACATATTAGTTAAGATGTTATCAGTCATTTCTGTAGAGTAGTCATTGTGTTCGTAAAATCCCTGAATACATGTTGTTGATGGAGAACAAATGGTATTTTTGCAGGTAAGTGGTAGTTTTGTTACGTATGATTTTTTCAAGAATTTTACCAAGGGTGGGTAGTATGTGGAGGAGATAACTGCAAGAAGAGTGTTTGGTTTATTTTTTTATTGGTCTGACAAAAAATGATTTCCAAATATTTGGCATAGTATCAGTGGTGATGTAATGACTGTAAATGTCCCTAAGAAGTGTGGGAATTAAATTTCTGCAGTGGTACAAGACTAGGGAGAGACATTCACAGGTCCAGATGGTGAGTCCATACAAATCTGTACAAGAAGGACTACAATTAGCTTAGAGGTAATTTATGAGAAGTAAAATGTGGAATGAAATCAGAGTGGGCAGGGTGTAGGCTGTCTTTTTTGTGGCTGTCTTGTGGGTAGGTAAGGATGTGGGAAGGCTTGAGAATTCGATGAGGAAATCAGACAGTGTAGGATTACCAGATGGGCAGGGCATGTACCCAAGACTAGATAATTCTTTCATGAAGGCTCTTCTTGTTAATTTATTGACTTCCTGAC